>NC_091196.1:34863999-34966499 GCF_040958095.1 Procambarus clarkii | reverse complement strand
AGCATCTTATTGCTTCGTAATTACAATTATTACTTAACCTATACCTATAATAGGTTAAGTAATAATTGTAATTACGAAGCAATAAGATGCTTATCTTAACATACTAAGAAGGTTAGGTAAGGTCGGTGTTTTCTATGAAGTTTTTCAAGGTAAACTAGTATGTTTAGTATGTCACATATGCACGTATTTAATAAGTCAATATTGACTATACGAAAGTGCGAGAATGGGTAGCGTAATCCACAGTCATCCAACACTCATAAAATGTTACACTCTGAAAGCACAAAATGCACAGCACCATAAAAATTATTGAAAGTCATGAAATTATTGAAAAAGCCACGTGTAACAAAGCCAAGTACACTTACCACAAATTGAAATGATTGGTCTAGTATCAGTACCTGAGTAGTTCTTCCAAGACAAACCTTATTGTGAAGACACTATCCTGGACGGGCCCCCATTAATGTGACGAGAAATGTAGGTGTTAAGGCAGTCTTCTCTATGGCTGGTGGAAATGCCAATCCAACCCGTTCTCGCAAATTTAATAAGTCAATATTGACTTATTAAATAAGTGCATAGGTGACATACTTAACATAATAGATACCCTTAAAAAGATTCATAGAAAACACCGACCTTACCTAACCTTGTTAGTATCTTAAGATAAGCATCTTAAGTATAATAATTATACTTAATTACAATTATTACCTAACCTATAATAGGTATAGGTTAAGTAATAATTGTAATTACGAAGCAATAAGATGCTTATCTTAAGATACTAACAAGGTTAGGTAAGGTCAGTGTTTTCTATGAATCTTTTTAAGGGTATCTATTATGTTTAGAATATCACCTATGCACGTAGTTAATAAGTCAATATTGACTTATTAAATTTGCGAGAACGGGTTGCACCAGTTGACACTCGCACCCCTACGCGTCGATCAGAGATTATGATACTTACACAGGTAGGGAATTGGCATTCTTTTTCCAGAGCACAAAGAACGCTAATTCTGTAAGTGTCATCTAGTTAAGTAGGAAACCCCTTGCTTCTGTCCTATAGAGACCCGACAAGGTATCCCTACGTTTTTGGACTACCTCTCACTTTTAAAACTATCAGTTTCATTTATTTTAGTAGGATTTTCTTGCCCTTATTCTCGTATATAGAGTACCGGGTACAAGATTCCCCTGCATTTTGATTATTTAATCACTTAGCATCTAATATTAACATTAATTGTTTTCACATTAACGATTGAATTCCCAAAGGATAGTCACCAGTTGCCACGTCATCCTGTTACTGACACTTATAATACCGCAGGTATATTCTCTGTGCATCTGTTTGCTATCTCAAAATGTTTCGTCTCTCATCATTTCGTAGTGATCCAGCAAATGAATTAGGGAACTTAAGTAGTGCCCAGAAGACAGAATTACAACAACAACAGAAGACAGAATTAAATCTAACAACTCTATTCTTATCCTGCCTTCCGACAAAGGCAATTCGGTGGTTGTCCTTGACCGTGAGGATTACCTCCGAAAAGCAGATGTCTTGCTCTCTGACTCTCGCACTTATGCTCCTCTGACTTCTAACCCTTTGGATCGCCTCAAAACTTCCTTTAACCGCAAACTAAGACAGCTCTCTAGTCTTTGCCCTCCTGACTTTGATCTCATTAAACGTTTCCGTGTCATCTGCCCTTCTCTTCCTTATTTCTATGGTCTTCCTAAGACTCATAAACCTGGAGTTCCTCTTCGTCCTATCATTTCTTCACGGGGCTCTGTCAGCTATCCTCTTGCCTCCTGGCTCGCTAAAACCCTGACACCTTACCTTGACACTTTTTCCCCTGCCCACCTTCGTCACTCTCAGGACTTCATAGAAAGACTGCGCCTGCAACCCTCTTGTAAGATGCTTAGTCTTGATGTCGACTCTCTGTTCACTAATGTTCCGCTCGATGACGTTCTCTCTTTCCTTAGACAGAAGGCGTCAGAGGGCCTCCTTCCTCTCCCACTTCCCACTGACGTTTTCCTCGATTTCATTAGACTCTGTGTTGAATCTAACTCTTTCTCTTTCAACGGTAAATATTACACTCAAACTTTCGGTGTCGCTATGGGTTCCCCTCTCTCCCCTGTTCTTGCTAATTTCTACATGGAATACTTCGAAACTGTTCTTCTTCCTTCTATTGGTACTCGTCCCTCTCTCTGGCTTCGCCATGTTGATGACATTTTTGCTTTATGGCCTCATGACCTTAATCTTTTCCAGCCTTTCCTCGCCTCTCTTAATAATCTGGCTCCTTCTATCCATTTCAAAGTTGAGTGGGAATCTAATTCCCTCCTTCCTTTTCTTGATGTTCATGTTCACAGCTCTGTGTCTGGGTTCTCTTTCTCTGTCTACCGTAAACCCATGCATAGTGGCATGTACATTCACTTCTTTTCCTACCATCCTCCTTCTGTTAAGAAAAGTGTCCTCGTCTCTCTCTTCTTCCGCGCTCTACGCATCAGCGACCCTCAGTTTCTTGATTCTGAAATTGCCTTTATCTACAAATCATTCTCTCGCCTTGGTTATCCTTTGCATTTCATCAACTGTGCCTACTCTCAAGCTAAACGAAATTTCTTTCATCCTAAACCTGCTTCCAACACTAGTAGCACTGTACTATGCCTTCCCTTCATATCTGAACTCAAAACTTTTACCAATACCTTTCGTCCTCTTGATATTAAACTCGCATTTCGACAAACTAACACACTTCGTAGCAATCTAATTCACACTGCTCCTCCTGCTTCTAATGCTGCTGGTGTCTACTCTATTTCCTGTTCATCTTGTCCTCTCCAATAGTTTGGCGAAACTGGCCGTACACTGAATGACAGACTTAAAGAACACAAGAGAAGTGTTAAGTCTGCAGACACTAAGAATGCTCTCTTCTGCCATGTGAGGGATTCTAATCATCCCATTGATTGGTCTTCATCCAAAATAATCTTTCCTGCCTCTACTCTACACAGACGCCGTCTTGTAGAATCGGCTCTGATACACAATGTACCCAACATGAACTTGAATCCTGGCTTTGTTGCTGTGGACTCTTCCCTTTCACAGTATATACTCAAATGCTCTAATCTTTCTAACAAACGTGACTTAACATAAGCTTACCCCTTCCATTTATCTTTCTTTCTCTTTCCTTTTCTTTCTCTCTTCTCCCCTTTTTCTGTTCATTGTCTTCTCCTACGCTCCCTTGCTATCCTCTTCTTATTCCTATTACATTATCTCCTTCTCATTCGGTGGTTATAATAGGAGCTGCCTCGTATGGGCCAATAGGCCTTCTGCA
Source organism: Procambarus clarkii (assembly GCF_040958095.1). Lineage (NCBI taxonomy): Eukaryota > Metazoa > Arthropoda > Malacostraca > Decapoda > Cambaridae > Procambarus > Procambarus clarkii. The sequence continues at coordinate 34,963,206 of NC_091196.1, read as the reverse complement.
GTTCTCATTATTACTACTATCCCCTACACCTTACTTTCCTCCTCAGCTCCCTCTTGCCTATTTATTGCCTGTCTCTACCTCCTCATCACAATCGACTTGAGAATGGTCCAGGACGGACCGAAACGTCGTCGTCCCTTCAAGTTCTAGTGTGTGGTCTGGTCAACATACTTCAGCCACGTTATTGTGACTCATCGCCTGCACAGAATTACAAACTCTAGCACATGAGTACTAACTAGATGTCCCCCATGGAGCCACCAAAAGTGACTTGCATAACCTTATCCTTGACCACCTCTTAGATAATAGAATTATAGACTCTGATTCTCACGAGAAGTATTCCATTACAGACCGGCATACTATAGCAGCTATGAAGTTAAAGTTAGAACTAGCGAAGGAACAACGACAACTTGCCACCCTAGAGCGTGAACGCCAAAAAGAAGCTCTACAGCTCCAGAAAGAACAACCTGCTTTTGAGAAGGAAGCTCTACAAAGGAAGGAACACGAAGCTGCCCTTGATCGTGAACGCCAGAAAGAAGCTCTACAATTCAAGGAACGCGAGGCTGCCCTAAAGGAACGCGAGGCTCCCCTTGAGCATGAACGCCAGAAAGAACAAGCGGCCCTACAACGTGAGCAGGTCTTAATAAGAGAACGTGATCTGGAGATACAACGTGAACACAATAAGAAGCCGATACTGCTCTAGAATACCGTAAAAAAGAACTCGACTTGGAAACTACACACCTCACTCGGCACCAACAAGCTGAAGCTAAACTTCCAGTAAGCTTTAGCATCTCCCAGGCAAGTAAGTTAATGTCACCATTCGTTGAGACAGAGATAGATGTGTTTTTTACTACTTTTGAGGTCCTAGCTAAAAAGCTTAGCTGGCCTGAAGATCAGTGGTCTATACTTCTCAGAGTGCATCTCGCAGGTACAGCTGCGGTTACTCTCAGTACCTTAGCGTCTGAGAATGACTACTAGACCCTAAAGCAAGCCGTTCTAGACGCCTACCTTCTCTCCACCGAAAGCTACAGACGAAGATTCCGTGATTATCTAAAGGCAAGTGTCACCACCTATTTAGAATTTGCCAATACTAAGAAAAGATATTTCATGAAATGGCTGGAAGTAGCACATGTTTCTACATTTTCAGACCTCGTCAACCTTATTCTAGTCGAGGAATTCTTTCGATGTGTTCCTGCTCCCATCCGTCTTCACTTAGCAGACAAAGAGGAAACCGACCTCATCAGATGTGCGAAGTCGGCTGACACCTACAGTCTTATACACAGGTTACCAGCTGACACATCTTCCAGTAAGAAGTCTTGGTCTAATTATGACAAAGTGAGTACCGATCAAGCGAGCTCTCGATTATATTGTAGGTATTGCAAGCTCTTTGGACATACCATAGATAAATGTGGAAAAGCCCAATACAAAGGCTATAGTGTAACTCCTGAATCCAAACCGACTCCTCCTAAGTCCGGTAAGCCTGTGATGAATATTGGTGTTCCTGTTAATGATCTTTCTCTCTTCAGCAAACACCTGTACCCTGGAACTGTCTCTGCCAACAGTACAGATTCGAAGGGACGTTTCAAAGTGAAGATCTTGAGGGACACAAATGCTCTTCAATCTATAATTTTGAAATCGACTGTGCCTAACATCACTTACACCGGGGAGACGGTCCTTATCACTGACCTCACTGCTACCACTCCGTATCCACTCGCCAGAGTCCACCTGGATTGTCCTTTCGTACAAGGTGAAGTCCAAGTCGCCATCCGGGAAAAGCCTTTTCCCATGTCGGGGGTACAACTTTTCCTGGGCAACGACTTGGCCGAAGATCTACAACCTTCCAACTTGATCATCATGGACAAACCCCAGGTTTGTGACTCTGTCGTGGAAAACCCCATCCTGAAGTATATTCCAGCAGAGGTCCAAGAAAGTGATGAAGTCTCTCCTCCGGTTTTGGTGACAACTCGTGTGCAAGCTACACGCCCGCAACCAACTGACTCTGCTTCAACAGCTGTCCCTCAAGACCATCAGAATCTGCCACCGAATCTCACTATGCTGGAGTTCCGTAAGTTACAGAGGGAGGATCCCTCATTAGCACCATTATTCTTCCAGGCCGAAACTCAATCTGATACTATTCCTGGGTTCTTTATAGAGAACCAATTGCTCTACCGCAGGTACCGACCCAGTAAACTAACGGAGGATGACAATTGGGCTAATGTCGACCAACTAGTAGTTCCCACCAGCCTACGGCCCGATATTCTACACCTGGCCCATGGAGCGCTTTCTCACTACGGTTTTAATAAAACCTATCACGCGATCAGGCAAGACTATTACTAGCCAGGTATGATTAAAGATGTAAAAACTTATATACAACAGTGTCATACATGTCAGATGGCAGGAAAACCTAACATCTCTATTCCTAAGGCTCCTTTGATTCCTATCCCGGTGCCTTCGGAACCCTTTCACAGACTCATCACAGACTGTGTTGGTCCTTTACCCCGGACCAGATAAAGATTGATAAAGATTAAGCCACCCAAGAGGTGGCACGGGCATGAGTAGCCCGTAAGTGGTACAATTTTTTTTTCAGTAATTCTTTTCAGTATTCTGAGGTTGCATTTAATCGTCAAACTGTTATCGCGGGGGAGGATACTGCTCCACAGTCTTTATGAGGGTGTCCAGCTGCTGGACACACGGGAGACATCTCCCGTCACGCAGGGTGCAGTTGCACCTCCACAGATCTCCAGTATCAGCTCTTGATACTGGTAATGACTCAAAAGGGCCACCACTTACGGACTATTCATGCCCGTGTCACCTTTTGGAAGGCTTAATCTTCATCTCTTCATCTTGCTGGACACCTTTTTTGACCAGGAGAGTGGCTGTGTTGATGGCTTCACGGTGGCCACTGCAAGATTCAGGAACTCTTAAAGCTCTTCTAAGGTCGTTGGTTGCTTCACATTCCAGAAGATAGTGAAGTAATGGCTTTTCTGTGACAGTTTGGCAGAAGATGAATTCTCTCTGTCGGGGTTCACCAATCTCCCAGTTGTATCTGTAACCTAGACGTAGTCTATATAACCTAACTGCTATTTCCCTGTGGGTTCCTTTTGGGATATTTAACCTTTCTAATTTGGTTGCCTGAAGATACCATGTTGCAGATGGCGAACCTTCAGCTATTCTCAAATGTAAGTAGGCTTTGTTGAGGTGTGAGAGTTTTTGGTGAGGATGTTTTTTATGTTCTCTAGGTTGGGTTGAATTGTTTTATGTATCACTGGATGACGAGTTGTCAATTTAGCAATTTCATCAGCTTTCTCATTTAATGGGATTCCAACATGGGATGGGATCCAGTTTAAGGTTATGTTGAGTCCTTTGCCTTTAGCGATTGCTCCAAGATACAAAATGGTGGTAATTATTTCCACGTTATCTTTCCACTGTTTTTGTCCTAGTATTTGAAGTGCAGCTTTTGAGTCTGTGTGTATGATTGCATTTTGAGTGTTTTGTGCAATCACATATGCGAATGCCTGTTGTATGGCAAACAACAGTTTGGGTTGATGATACCAGTCCTCCCAGTCTCCAGTATGCCTGTACGCTGGCCGTGCAAAGAGCAGCGCCAGCACTCTCATATTCTGTGTCAACCGATCCGTCTGTGAAGATGTGGGTGGCTCCTGCTACTGCTATGCTATACATTTGCTTTTCTATTATGCGCCTTAGGATTGTCGGATCATAGGCAGCCTTTTTCATTGGGAGACTTTCTATTACTATTTTGAAAGTAGGCTCTTCCCACGGCGCGGAAGGAGTGTAATTTGGGTGTGGATGATCACCCTCTCTATCATGAATCATGCTTTTTAAATGTAGTCTGTTTAGGACTTTTCCTGCTCTTGCAACCCAAGAGTGTCCATTGTTTTGACCTAGTTCAACCACCAAGGCCTGCCGTACTGGGATTGGATCAGAAGAAATAATTATCTTACTGATAATTGTAGCGGTCCTTTGTGATATTCTTTCTTGTAGAAAGGGCAAACCCATCTCCAGTCTAAGGGTTTCAAGCCTGGTCCACATGGGGGCTCCCAGTGCGGCTCTCATAGCATTGTTTTGGGCAACTTCAAGCTTTTTCCACTTTTGGTGTGATAGATTTGTGAGTGCAGGTGCGGCATAATCGATCACTGATCTGACTGCCTGTACATAGTATGTGCGAAGGACTTGCAGATTGGCTCCTCCAGAGAGGGAGGTTAGCGACCTGAGGATTGCCGTCCGGGCCGCAGTTCGCTCTCTCAAGTAAGTGACCTCAGCATTAAAATTCATGTGTGTGTCCAGGATTATTCCTAGATACTGATAGGTGTCCACCCATTCAATTGGTTGACCCTGTACTGTGAGTTGGATGTTGGGGTTCGCTATTTTTATGGGCATGGCTTTTGATTTTGAGGGGTTGAGTTTGATCCCAATCTGTTTTGCCTCTTTACTGATGCAGTCTAAGCATTTGGGTGCAAGGCGCGCCGCATCCCTTCCTTTTATGATGATGACAAAGTCGTCCGCGTAGTTTAGCAGCCTGCAGTGATGTGGAAGTTTCAACCTCATTATTCTTTCCACTTTTGAAGAGAAGGGGCTGAGAATACCTCCTTGCGGTGTACCATTTTCATGTCTTTTGTACTCAGAGACTGTGCCATGAAGTTTTACTCTTGCTTCTCTGTTTATGAAACAGTTTTTGGTCCAGGAGAGCAGGTTGCTTCTGACCTCTTTGTCAATGCGGCAGCAGAGAATAGCTGGGGCGCTAGCCATTTCAAAGGCTTTTTCGAGGTCCAGGAATATCAGCATTCCTGGTCTTTCATTCAAGTGGGCTAACAGAGTTGTAATACATTCCACTGTGCCAACTGTTGGGGAGTACGAGGGGCGAGTAACAGTATACACAAGATCTTTATCCCGGACACCTGGCAAGATCGCCAATGTCGGGGTTTACCTTAGTTGTAAGTATAAGTATAAGTAACCGTTCTTGATATCTGGTCAATGGTCGCCAACGTCGAGGTGTCTCTCTCTCTACATAGGCACCACCCAGTAGTATTAGCGATAACTGTTACTCACCGTAGCCCAGCGGGTCTTCACTCAATCGTCGCGGCGCCACTGTTCACCAGGAGAGTATCCCAGTCGATCTCCAGCTGGCCTTATAGCCAAAGAGGAGTGAGAACACAGTATGCTCTCTCCCAACTGTGTGCCCGCCCCGACAAGGGCTCTACTACTAACTGCAAGGTCGCCAACTGGTGTTTCCCGTGTCCAGTAACACGTCAGTGGCATTGTGGAATTGTGGTACTAGTGGCAGAGAGCTCACTCATTAAATCTGGTCACAGGCAGGTATATGTCTCTAATACTATCACTCTTTGGAACTGTTCTATAGCAACAAGATATATGGAGGGATAATACAAACACGAAGGTATTTTGTATTTTACTTAAAACTTCAAGGTATTATATCCATATCAACAACGAAACATCAAGTACATGTAGAGTCACTCTCTCTCTTCATAAAACTGGGGCTCGTCTAGAGGGCAACACTCCCCCTCCTGTCAATGTCAGCTGAGTGGCCCCCCTCACCGTGCGAATGCTTATGTACTTGTTTCTTTGGCGTTAAGCGCCTATTTCTTTAAATTCACAGGGATCACTATGTTTGTAATCAACACAATATTTTCTATAATGGCAATAGAACTCAATGAATCACCACACTGATCTCAAGTTCAATAACTCATTTCTACAGCAATTAACATAATATTTCACTATAATGGCATAATGCTCTGTACTTCACAATAATGACAATGAATGCAATTAACCACGGTACTCTCCTTAGATTCAGTAATTCCTTTCGAAGGCGATAACACAATTAATCACTGCACACATGGAAATGTTACTCAACACACCAACATATATATATATGGATCAATTCATCAATATCAATAATAATGAGATAAATATGGGGCATACAGCCTAACACCAATAACTGGTACACTTATATATATATATTCTCTGGCATAGTTTATAATATTAATGTCACATGAAAGAAATCATTAACGACACAGTAAACTCTTCAATGATTACAGGTGCATCCACACACCAAAAATATATATACCGCGAGGGCTTTCTTAGCCTCATTTCTCACAACTGTGTCCTACCGTGACATAGACATTAGTGAGCCTTGCTCACGACATGAAAGATACTCTGGCTAAATATTATTGTATAGTGGGGGTTGGTGGTTTTGTCGTGTTGTTCCTCCTCTACGGACAACCCAACCCACAACTCGGTAGAGTGCTTATACTTCACTAGGAGATCACACTAGGCGCTTCTGGCTCTTGGAGAGGGGCTCAACGTCACACGTTTAGGGAATGCGGCTCCAACACTCAGCCTCGTTGTCACGTGCACACACCCACTCGAGCCGCTGTGACTCCCCACTCTCTCTTTATGTGATATGATCTCCTCAATCCCCTTTGACTTATTGGTTTGCCATCCTACCCTGTCCACAGCAGTGGTTCTTGGCTCTTTCTCTCTCCTTCTTTACTACTTCCTGGGAAGCCTCACTAGGACAAGGGCAAACACCAGCAAATTGGAATACATTTACTGGACAAAGCACATACACAATACACACACACATATAATAATAATGAATCCTATACTCTATACTATTACAATCAGGTTGCTCTCCAACACCATCAGAACTCCATCATCAGCTTATCAAGTGGTATCCTATCTTCTGATTCACCACCTGATATTATCAACCTCCTCAAGCAGGTCAATCCACATACACTGTTGCACAATCAACAAGAGAATATATATATATATATATATATATATATATATATATATATATATATATATATATATATATATATATATATATATATATATATATATATATATATATATATATATATATATATATATTATTAAATATGACCGAAAAAGTAAGATTAATAATTCTGACACGAATTTTCTCAATCTTTCGTACATTTCGCTTCACTGTTGGAGGTAAATCAAAAATCAATTCTCCAAAATTCATTTTTATTTCTAGTCTGACGCGACACGAGCGCGTTTCGTAAAACTTATTACATTTTCAAAGACTTTAGTTCACAAATACACAACTGAATAGAACTTACGCATCTCCGATTTTATATCTACATTTGAGTGAGATGGAAGGGGTGATGTGGCATTAACACAAGACAGAACAAGATGTGGTATTAATAGGGTATTAATTTCATCAACACAAGACAGAACAAGAGTATTAATAAGGTATTAATTTCATCAACACAAGACAGAACACGAAACAATGGATATTGAATAGAAGTGTTTGTAGAAAGCCTATTGGTCCATATTTCTTGATGTTTCTATATTGGAGCGGAGTCTTGAGGTGGGTAGGATATAGTTGTGCAATAATTGGCTGTTGATTGCTGGTGTTGACTTCTTGATGTGTAGTGCCTCGCAAACGTCAAGCCGCCTGCTATCGCTGTATCTATCGATGATTTCTGTGTTGTTTACTAGGATTTCTGCCATACTAAGAAATTTGTTTACTAAGAAATCCTAGTAAACAACACAGAAATCATCGATAGATACAGCGATAGCAGGCGGCTTGACGTTTGCGAGGCACTACACATCAAGAAGTCAACACCAGCAATCAACAGCCAATTATTGCACAACTATATTCTACCCACCTCAAGACTCCGCTCCAATATAGAAACATCAAGAAATATGGACCAATAGGCTTTCTACAAACACTTCTATTCAATATCCATTGTTTCGTGTTCTGTCTTGTGTTGATGAAATTAATACCCTATTAATACTCTTGTTCTGTCTTGTGTTGATGAAATTAATACCCTATTAATACCACATCTTGTTCTGTCTTGTGTTAATGCCACATCACCCCTTCCACCTCACTCAAATGTAGATATAAAATCGGAGATGCGTAAGTTCTATTCAGTTGTGTATTTGTGAACTAAAGTCTTTGAAAATGTAATAAGTTTTACGAAACGCGCTCGTGTCGCGTCAGACTAGAAATAAAAATGAATTTTGGAGAATTGATTTTTGATTTACCTCCAACAGTGAAGCGAAATGTACGAAAGATTGAGAAAATTCGTGTCAGAATTATTAATCTTACTTTTTCGGTCATATTTAATAATATATGTCTACAGGAAAGACTGCTACCAAAATATACTAATATATATATATATATATATATATATATATATATATATATATATATATATATATATATATATATATATATATATATATATATATATATATATATATATATATAAACGTGTACAAGGAAAATCAGCATGTGAATGCATTAACATTTATCAGTATAAATGTTCCTTGATACACAACAATGATCAATCGATCACCCTATCAGTCCTAGAACACATACAACTGTAGGTAATCCAGCTTACGATTGTAACTATAAACTTCAGTATAAAACACTCCTTGACATAAGAATGCAAACAATCACTCATCTCTCACTGCGTCTTGCACGCTAATGACAACCAAACACTCGATTACCTCTCTACAAGTAATCATTTAGAACCTCCCTTCCACATCTGGAAGTTCACTACCCTGATCTCTTCAGGTTCTTCCGGGTTTAACTACCAGGATCCTCTGCAGCTCCTCCAGGCTGCTACCATGAAGTTTTCCTTGAGCAACTACAGTGCTTCACCCTTCTGCTAGGTTCCTCCACAGCTCTCTTCGCTGCTACACCATGAAGTTCCCTCGAGCAACTATGGTGCTTCACCACCTCTACAGAAGCACGTGACACTCCTCTTCACAGCTTCTCCTCACAGCTCGAGGTCCTCTGCTCCACTATCTTGGAGTCTCATCAACTACTCCCTCTGTGCTGGCTTCGAAGTTCTTAGCAACTTCTTCCCCAAAGACAAATCTGCAACCCATCGACACTCCAATAAAAATGTTTCCTTATAAACACAATGACGAAATAATCCACACAATGTGATGTGTTTGCATCTAACATCTATCCTCTCTCTACATGCAGTGAGAGTGGACTCCTCCGTTGGGCTGGTCCATGCTGCACCTCGCCCTGTGGGCCTCACTCACTCCGGAAGGGTCCTCAGCCGCCAGGAGCTGGGCCTCTCAGTCACCTGCCAGCACTCAGAGGAGACGGATGTCGCTCTGTGTTCCTCCCTCTTCACTCTCTTATTTTAGGCTTTCTGCCTTATCAAAACATGTCTAACTAATAATAAACATCGCTACTGTCGCTGGGAACACGACCAACTACAAGCAATCACTGTTGGAAATTTCCAACACTGAATACAACACTGTTGTCTTCTCATTAATTATTACTAATTCTACTAATCATTGTAGTAAGTAAAATTAACACAACGTAGAATTTACATGTACTAATAATTACATCTGTACAATAGGCTAGAATTCTTACGTCACCCGACGCCAGTATTGCATCAGATTTCATTGTAATAAACACATTTATATCCAATGTGCCTGAGAATTGAACTCGATTCTCTATAACGAACGGTGTTCTGTGTGATAATTAATTACAGATAAACTGACCTCCAACTAAAGCCGAATAGAGCGTTTAAAGTTATAGCAGTTATCTAGTAATAAAAATTAACGTCACGCGTGAATGCCATGGAGAGACATTAATTCTTCTCCATTATACGTTTACTATCAAAGCACTGGCAAATAATAATATTTAACTCTTCCAAATAATAAACCCGTCCTAACCCGAGCATTTCAAGCACAACCGCGAGAAATGATGGTATCCATAATAATAATTTGGTTAATAAACGCGGGACGCGGAGCAGTGCGGGAGAAGACGCCAGTGCATGTGTTGAAACGCTCCCGAGCGGACCTGTTCACGTGTTGCTCACGAGGAGACGCCATTACCCAGTCATCAGGGTAAACGCTATCCATTCTCCAGAAGAAAGTCGCCACTGTGAGGCGTGAAGAGCCTTGCAGACAATACCTTCACCTGGTGTCAGTGTCATTCACGGAACCTGTTAAATTTTGGTTCTTTGTGACTCCACGTGACCGGCCAGTGAAGCGCGTCATTATCCAGGATAGGCTAAGCCAGAGCCTGGGACGCGAATTTCGGCAAGCCTAAACTTACACAGTGCCCATATTAGCTAAGTATCTTATCCTTATTTGATGCATCTGATAGGGTGTAGACTTATAGCTGGGTAGCTTGTCGTGACGACGTATAACAACAATAAATCACAGGTCATTATCCTTCATTTATCATTAATATTAATTTATTGAGCATAGAAATCCAGTAGTTTAATTTGTTGCTACTGTAAACATTTATTTTGCAGCGTGTGAGAAGAATTCTCCGAGCTGTCCTTTCCCATGTTAATCAACTCCTAGTGTTCCATGCCGAGTCCAGGAGAATCAGAGGAAGCGTCGTGACTAACTTCTAAGGAATCGTCATTAAGCTAAGATTCCTTTGTATTCCTCTCATTTATTATCTGTACTCTTTTACATGCAGAACTCTGTTTATTGGATTAACATGTGTTTATTATGATTATTATTATTATGTTCATAATCTATGTTCCCATTGATGATAACGATAATGATTTCATAAGTATTCATAGGATTAGATTATTATACATTGGATTAGTGAACGAACCACACTAGTTCCTGGACGTACTGAGTTCCAGTAATAACCCCCCAATGTAGGTGTTTGAGGTTTGATTCATTTAATTATACAGCCCATTAATTATTTCTATGATCATATTCTCTAGTATTTTATCCATAGTCACTGGTTCATCTAGGAATTATCTAATGATCATAATTTCTCAGTTTCCCTCTTTACTATAAAAGCGGGTGGTCCTTCGTAATTTATTTTACTATATTAATATTTAAATAATTAGATTCAAGCCCCAAATGTCCCACAATCACTATGAACTGGCTTAAATCGTGCTTACCACAGATTGTCTAGTCGAGGGCGCTATCCCTCTGACGGCGTCTGATCAGGGCACTCCACACAGCCCACGAAAATGTCTCTGGGCGGTTTAATACTCTCCTCGCCGTCCAGGTCTTGAGACCACAACGTTCCCAACTCGATTCCACAGCTGGTGGCACGTCTACACACTTCTCTTGGAGATATATCACTAGGGGTTCCTTTCTGACGGGAGCTCAAACGGAGCGTGGCTTTCCCCCTGCGATGTCTGGCCTCAAGTGAGGTCAAAGCCCTCCAGAAGCGAGCCTCACGCCTCCAGCAAATTGTCCACATCTCCTAACCAGTCATTTATCTGTTTCCTTATTTACTGCCCATAATCTCAAATTGTTCACTGAATCCAACAAACTATTTTACATCTGTGTTATCGCCTCTATATTTCCTATACTTTCTAGTTAGGTCAGGCTTGTTGAATAACTCTCAAGGGGGAGACTCGTTTCTCCTTTAGGCTGAGATCATAACAATATATAGCTGACTAAAGGGGAATTGGGAGGGAAACTAGAATCACCTACTTCCACCTCAATGATGTTGACTCGCCCTCTGGTGAGAGATGAATTGCAGCTCCTGGTCCCGGCTCTCGCCTCGTTGTAGGGAACGCCCCCACACACACACTGATGTGTTCTCCAGGAACCCAATCAACGTCCCAAAATAAACGCGTCGTCTCCGTGCTCTGTTCTCCGCAGATCAGTGCTCCTCCACAACTTCTTGCAGGGTTGGAGTCGGTCTCCTGGCCGTCGACTTCTCCTCGCAACTACGTCTGCAGTCCTACTTCTCGGCTGCAGTCGTCCTGATTCCCAATTAGTTTTCTTCTTTCACTGCTTCCTGGTGGATTGACCCAGCCGCTATGTTGTCACTAGATGGGTGAACTGCCTCAGACGTCATATACGTCACTGCACAGACTTCACTTCTTCTTGCAAAGCACCTGTCCCTGGAACACTTGTTGCTCAATATTCCGTCGATTCCCTCTTTGGTCCAACACATGGAATGAAGGAAGACCTCACAGCGTACTTGCAGACTACGGGTGATGCGTAAAATCCACGGGAGCGGGGTACAACTGTCAAACTGACAGGACCAATCTTCGCACATCCTACTACCTTGACGTGTCGTGTCAGACTGATTCCTCATGGAGGATTGGCCCAGCCGCTACGTCATCACTGTGAAGCTATCAGACGTCCCAGACGTCACTGTCTAGACTTTACTCTTGCACAGCACCTGTCCCTGGAGCACTTGCTGCTCATTTCTCGTCAATTCCTATGTCGGTCCAATACATGGAATATAGGAAGACCTCCCCAGGTGCTGGCAGACCGCCGGTGATGCGTAAATCCTCCGGAGATGGGGGATCCTGTCAAACTGACAGGATACCCTGTCTCACGTCCGACCACCTTGACGTGCTGTCTCAGACTGGTGGCGCCAAAGAGGCGCGATCTCCGGACCCCCCTGCCTTCGTGACGTCATACTTGCCAGGGGGAATTTTCATTGGCTCCCTGTACCACGTCACTGTCAGTGACCAATCTGGTGCCACTGACGTCACACAGTTTTGGCGGCAAAACGGAGGGGCCGGCGCCATATTGGCGTCCTAAAGGACCTAAACCACAGGCCAAAATCCTCTTCTTTTACGAATTTCTCGCCAACGCGAGAACACTACGCGCTCCCACATATATCAAACTGTTGCCCGTAACGTAGAGAACGCTCGGGAAAAGTGGATATGACTCTTACAGCAGGCGTGGGAGGAATATAAGGGGGGGGGGGACACTGTCACATACCCCTCCCCTTAAAATAAGAGTCATATCTGGTTAGTGTATACGGGACAGGACATCCGCTACTACGTTGTCCTTCCCTCTGATGTACTTGATGTCCAGCCAGTATTCCTGCATATAAAAATGAGTGGCCCTCTCAGGACCAACACGTCCTCCTTTGGCCTCATGAATCAATTCGGGGAACTCTATCCACTGCAACTCTCCAAGACGAGTGCGGTCTACCCCTAGAGAACTGGTGAGGGTCACCTGTAACTCACCATCCGGGCTGCCTTCGCCCTCCACTCGTTCTCCGGGTTCCATGAAGAGGTGATCGACTCCCAGGCTGTCGGACGTCTCCTCCTCAGCCCTATCAGATTCACTCCCTCCGTGTCCGCCGCACTGCCTCGGAATCACAGCGCATACAGGGAACACCACCGCAGCGATTCCCTTCTCGTCCCCACAGGCGTCTAACACTCCGCCTTTCTCCTTATAGTGCTCCAAGCACTCTTCGCCCTTCACAAGGTTAGGGAGGACACATCCTCCCCATGCGTCATTTCCAAAGATGACTTGTGCCTCCATCTTGGGCATTGATGCACAGACCCCCACCACTAGGGTCTGGCAACCATAATCAGAATTCAGAGTCACCTGGTGTAGGGGCATCCTCACTGGGCCTTCCACAGTGGTCACAACTGCCACCCCCACACTGGTACTCTCGTAACCCTCGGGGAACAGGGTTTTGCTCACCAGGGTAAAATCTGCCCCAGTGTCTCTCAATATCTTCACCGGAATGGGGTCTGCGTCCTCCATCCTTAAGGTTCCCTCACACATGAATGGGTGAACCCTTTTCTCCCCACTCAGTACGGGTTCATCCCGCACCTTTTCGGCCATCTGGTCCTTGACCCTCACCAAAGCAACGTTCCCCCGCTGCTTAGGGCGTTTGCATTCCCGCGAGAAGTGTCCGAAACCCCCACAATTGTAGCAGCGGAACTTCCCCGGCGGTGTCCATCCACCACCGCCCGCCCTGGCAACGCCTCCAGAGGCCGTCGCTCCGTGGGTCTTCCTCGCGCCATCCGTCGTCTCCTTCATCGCAGCAACAGCTCCTGAGCTCTCAGCCAGGGACTTCTTTATCGGCTCCACAGCACTCTTTGATCCTCTACTATCTCCACTCGAGAGGTGGTACTTGGGAGAACTCGCTCCTGTCCTCCATCCGTCCGTCCTTCTATAACTTCTCCCATATCCGGAGTATACTGGCAGTCGGTGCTGTCCCACTCGGCGTGGTCGTAAGGCTTCTTCCAGCATGTCAGCTCTGTCGGCAGCGGCCCTCAGGTCCTTTATGTCCGCCTCCTTTACTCTAACCCTGATCTCAGGAGAGAGCACGGACATAAACTTCTCCATGACCATAAGCCTCTTGGCATCCTCAGCCGACTTCGCTCCTTCGGATTCCAGCCACTTCAGGAACTTTCTCTCCATGTCCCTCGCCGTCTCTGCATAAGATTTTCCTGGCAAACGGGTACATTCCCTGAACCTTTTCCTGTAACATTCCGGCGTTAGTTTGAAAGAGTGGAGCACAGCTCTCTTCACAGCATCGTAGTTGGTACACTCCCTGAGGTCGAGCATGTTGTAGGCTTCGCGAGCTTCACCCGTGAGCCTACCCTGAACCAGCTCCACCTACTCTGCTCTCGGTCACTTCTTCAATGTAGCGACCCTCTCGAAGTGGTCAAAGAAACCTTCAGCTTCGTTTGGTACAAAAACCGGCAAGTCTCGCTCTCTCACTCGGCGGTCTTCCTGCTGTGGAGGAGCAGGTGGAGCTAGCTCAGCTCGCTTCAGCTCAACATCTTTGTTTGCTTCGACCTCTTGCTGTTTCAACTTAGCTTCTAGCTCGCGCTCCTCCCGTCTCAGCTGTGCTTCTTCACGCCTCAGCTGTGCCTCGTGCTCACGCTCTTCCTTGCGCAGCTGTGCCTCTCGCTCTTCCCGTTTCAGCTGTGCCCTTCGTTCCTGCTCTTCACGTTTCAGTTGTGCCTCTCGCTCCTGCTCGTCACGTTTCAGTTGTGCTTCTGCTTCTCGCTCTTCCCTGCGCAGCTGTGCCTCTGCTTCTCGCTCTTCCCTGCGCAGCTGTGCCTCCAGCTGCAGCTTCAATATCTCTAGCTTGACACTGCGCCTGCTGCCGCTGGATCCCCTACTGCTCCCACCAATGCTCAAATGTTCTCCCACACTGGCAGGTGTCTGTGGCTGTTCCTCCCCCAAAGCCTCATCACGGGCCCTGAGCTGTGTCATGATCTCCAGTCTCCTCTCTCCCACTTTGGAAGATCTCAACTTTATCCCAAAGTGGTCAGCTATCGACTGCAGCTGCGCCTTGGTGCAATCCTCCGGCACCTGCTCATCCCTTGTGTCAATGAACCTTGCAACCTTCTCATTCTCCATTTTGTGCTATGAGTGATAACCTGTACCTGATACCTAATACCACTGTAAAGTACCACAATTGCAACCTTTATCTTGATCTTTATCCTGACCATTACTCTGATCGTTATCCTGATCAATATCCTAGTCGATATCCTGATCGTAATCCTGGCAAGGTCGCCAATGTCAGGGAGTACGAGGGGCGAGTAACAGTATACACAAGATCTTTATACCGGACACCTGGCAAAATCGCCAATTTCGGGGTTTACCTTAGTTGTAAGTATAAGTATAAGTAACCGTTCTTGATATCTGGTCAACGGTCGCAAACGTCGGAGTGTGTCTCTCTCTACATAGGCACCACCCAGTAGTATTAGCAATAACTGTTACTCACCGTAGCCCTGCGGGTCTTCACTCAATCCTCGCGGCGCCACTGTTCGCCAGGAGAGTATCCCAGTCGATCTTCAGCTGGCCTAATAGCCAAAGAGGAGTGAGAACACAGTTTGCTCTCTCCCAACCGTGTGCCCGCCCCGACAAGGGCTCTACTACTAACTGCAAGGTCGCCAACTGGAGTTTCCCGTGTCCGGTAACACGTCAGTGGTATTGTGGAATTGTGGTACTAGTGGCAGAGAGCTCACTCATTAAATCTGGTCACAGGCAGGTATATGTCTCTAATACTCTCACTCTTTGGAACTGTTCTATAGCAACAAGATAATACAAGGGAGGGATAATACAAACGTGAAGGTATTTTGTATTTTACTTAAAACTTCAAGGTATTATATCCATATCAACAACGAAACATCAAGTACATGCAGAATGTCACTCTCTCTTCATAAAACTGGGGCTCGTCTAGAGGGCAACACTCCCCCTCCTGTCAATGTCAGCTGAGCGGCCCCCCTCACCGTGTGAATGCTTATGTACTTGTTTCTTTGGCGTTAAGCGCCTATTTCTTTAAATTCGCAGGGATCACTATGTTTGTAATCAACACAATATTTTCTATAATGGCAATAGAATGCAATGAATCACCACACTGATCTCAAGTTCAATAACTCATTTCTACAGCAATTAACATAATATTTCACTATAATGGCGTAAAGCACTGTACTTCACAATAATGACAATGAATGCAATTAACCACAGTACTGTCCTTAGATTCAGTAATTCCTTTCGAAGGCGATAACACAATTAATCACTGCACACATGGAAATGTTACTCAACACACCAACATATATATATATATGGATCAATTCATCAGTATCAATAATAATGAGATAAATACGGGGCATACACCAATTACTGGTACACTTATATATATATATATATATATATATATATATATATATATATATATATATATATATATATATATATATATATATATATATATATATATATATATATATATTAGTATATTTTGGTAGCAGTCTTTCCTGTAGACATATATTATTAAATATGACCGAAAAAGTAAGATTAATAATTCTAACACGAATTTTCTCAATCTTTCGTACATTACGCTTCACTGTTGGAGGTAAATCAAAAATCACTTCTCCAAAATTCATTTTTATTTCTAGTCTGACGCGACACGGGCGCGTTTCGTAAAACTTATTACATTTTCAAAGACTTCACAAATACACAACTGATTAGAACGTATCTCTGATTTTATATCTACATTTGAGTGAGGTGGGAAGGGTGATGTGGCATTAACACAAGACAGAACAGGAGGGGATATTAACAGGGTATTAAAAGTATCAACACAAGACAGAACAGAAACAATGGGTATTGAATAGAAGTGTTTGTAGAAAGCCTATTGGTCCATATTTCTTGATGCTTCTATATTGGAGCGGAGTCTTGAGGTGGGTAGAATATAGTTGTGCAATAATTGGCTGTTGATTGCTGGTGTTGACTTCTTGATGTGTAGTGCCTCGCAAACGTCAAGCCGCCTGCTATCGCTGTATCTATCGATGATTTCTGTGTTGTTTACTAGGATTTCTCTGGCGATGGTTTGGTTATGGGAAGAGATTATGTGTTCCTTAATGGAGCCCTGTTGTTTATGCATCGTTAAACGCCTAGAAAGAGATGTTGTTGTCTTGCCTATATACTGGGTTTTTTGGAGCTTACAGTCCCCAAGTGGGCATTTGAAGGCATAGACGACATTAGTCTCTTTTAAAGCGTTCTGTTTTGTGTCTGGAGAGTTTCTCATGAGTAGGCTGGCCGTTTTTCTGGTTTTATAGTAAATCGTCAGTTGTATCCTCTGATTTTTGTCTGTAGGGATAACGTTTCTATTAACAATATCTTTCAGGACCCTTTCCTCCGTTTTATGAGCTGTGGAAAAGAAGTTCCTGTAAAATAGTCTAATAGGGGGTATAGGTGTTGTGTTAGTTGTCTCTTCAGAGGTTGCATGGCTTTTCACTTTCCTTCTTATGATGTCTTCGATGAAACCATTGGAGAAGCCGTTATTGACTAGGACCTGCCTTACCCTACAGAGTTCTTCGTCGACTTGCTTCCATTCTGAGCTGTGGCTGAGAGCACGGTCGACGTATGCGTTAACAACACTCCTCTTGTACCTGTCAGGGCAGTCGCTGTTGGCATTTAGGCACATTCCTATGTTTGTTTCCTTAGTGTAGACTGCAGTGTGGAAACCTCCGCCCTTTTCCATGACTGTTACATCTAGAAAAGGCAGCTTCCCATCCTTTTCCGTCTCGTAAGTGAAACGCAGCACGGAACTCTGCTCAAATGCCTCCTTCAGCTTCTGCAGATGTCTGACATCAGGTACCTGTGTAAAAATGTCGTCAACATACCTGCAGTATATGGCCGGTTTCAAGTTCATGTCGACTAAGACTTTTTGCTCGATGGTACCCATGTAGAAGTTTGCAAACAGGACACCTAGGGGAGAACCCATGGCGACCCCATCTACTTGCTTATACATGTGCCCATCCGGGCTCAAGAAGGGTGCCTCTTTAGTACAAGCTTGGAGTAGTTTCCTCAGAATACTTTCTGGCATGTCAAGAGGAGTACAGGCTGGATCACGATACACTCTGTCGGCTATCATTCCGATTGTCTCGTCCACAGGTACGTTGGTAAACAGCGATTCTACGTCCAACGAGGCTCTTATCCCTGTGGCCCGTGTGCCCCGCAGTAAGTCCACAAATTCCTTTGGAGACTTCAGGCTGAAGGCGCAAGGAACATAAGGAGTCAGCAGGCCGTTGAGTCGCTTTGCCAGTCTGTACGTGGGTGTGGGTATCTGGCTAATGATTGGCCGAAGTGGGTTTCCAGGCTTGTGCGTCTTGACATTTCCATACGCATATCCAGGTTTATATTCCCCAATGATCTTTGGCAGGTGGAGTCCGGATTTCTTGGCGTTTACAGTTTCGATCAGTTTGTTGACCTTTGCTTTTAATTCGGCTGTAGTGTCCTTCGTTACCCTTTGGAACTTAGTTTGGTCAGAGAGTATGATGTTCATTTTCGCCAGATATTCGTCTTTTTTAAGAATGACATATATTGGAGACTTGTCACCTCTCCTGACAACTATCTCCTTGTTCTCACGAAGGCTTTTAGCTGCCGCTTTAAGCTCGGGGGACAGTATGGTGCTTCTGTAGTTGCCTCGATTCTTTCCTCCTTCTGCAATAAGTTCTGCTTGTAAGGTATCTTTGGTAGTGACCTTCTTTTGTGTCTCGAGGTCGAATATGTCGTCCAACAGAATTTCCAACTCTACTTTCCGGGCCATTTCACTCGGTCTGGACATAACATGACAGTTTATGCCCAGATTTAGGAGAGTGGCAATTCCACGACCAAGAGATGGCTTCCTGAACCTTGCAGGAATTAACCTCACTGAGGACCAAGTCACTCTCCTAAATCTGGGCATAAACTGTCATGTTATGTCCAGACCGAGTGAAATGGCCCGGAAAGTAGAGTTGGAAATTCTGTTGGACGACATATTCGACCTCGAGACACAAAAGAAGGTCACTACCAAAGATACCTTACAAGCAGAACTTATTGCAGAAGGAGGAAAGAATCGAGGCAACTACAGAAGCACCATACTGTCCCCCGAGCTTAAAGCGGCAGCTAAAAGCCTTCGTGAGAACAAGGAGATAGTTGTCAGGAGAGGTGACAAGTCGCCAATATATGTCATTCTTAAAAAAGACGAATATCTGGCGAAAATGAACATCATACTCTCTGACCAAACTAAGTTCCAAAGGGTAACGAAGGACACTACAGCCGAATTAAAAGCAAAGGTCAACAAACTGATCGAAACTGTAAACGCCAAGAAATCCGGACTCCACCTGCCAAAGATCATTGGGGAATATAAACCTGGATATGCGTATGGAAATGTCAAGACGCACAAGCCTGGAAACCCACTTCGGCCAATCATTAGCCAGATACCCACACCCACGTACAGACTGGCAAAGCGACTCAACGGCCTGCTGACTCCTTATGTTCCTTGCGCCTTCAGCCTGAAGTCTCCAAAGGAATTTGTGGACTTACTGCGGGGCACACGGGCCACAGGGATAAGAGCCTCGTTGGACGTAGAATCGCTGTTTACCAACGTACCTGTGGACGAGACAATCGGAATGATAGCCGACAGAGTGTATCGTGATCCAGCCTGTACTCCTCTTGACATGCCAGAAAGTATTCTGAGGAAACTACTCCAAGCTTGTACTAAAGAGGCACCCTTCTTGAGCCCGGATGGGCACATGTATAAGCAAGTAGATGGGGTCGCCATGGGTTCTCCCCTAGGTGTCCTGTTTGCAAACTTCTACATGGGTACCATCGAGCAAAAAGTCTTAGTCGACATGAACTTGAAACCGGCCATATACTGCAGGTATGTTGACGACATTTTTACACAGGTACCTGATGTCAGACATCTGCAGAAGCTGAAGGAGGCATTTGAGCAGAGTTCCGTGCTGCGTTTCACTTACGAGACGGAAAAGGATGGGAAGCTGCCTTTTCTAGATGTAACAGTCATGGAAAAGGGCGGAGGTTTCCACACTGCAGTCTACACTAAGGAAACAAACATAGGAATGTGCCTAAATGCCAACAGCGACTGCCCTGACAGGTACAAGAGGAGTGTTGTTAACGCATACGTCGACCGTGCTCTCAGCCACAGCTCAGAATGGAAGCAAGTCGACGAAGAACTCTGTAGGGTAAGGCAGGTCCTAGTCAATAACGGCTTCTCCAATGGTTTCATCGAAGACATCATAAGAAGGAAAGTGAAAAGCCATGCAACCTCTGAAGAGACAACTAACACAACACCTATACCCCCTATTAGACTATTTTACAGGAACTTCTTTTCCACAGCTCATAAAACGGAGGAAAGGGTCCTGAAAGATATTGTTAATAGAAACGTTATCCCTACAGACAAAAATCAGAGGATACAACTGACGATTTACTATAAAACCAGAAAAACGGCCAGCCTACTCATGAGAAACTCTCCAGACACAAAACAGAACGCTTTAAAAGAGACTAATGTCGTCTATGCCTTCAAATGCCCACTTGGGGACTGTAAGCTCCAAAAAACCCAGTATATAGGCAAGACAACAACATCTCTTTCTAGGCGTTTATCGATGCATAAACAACAGGGCTCCATTAAGGAACACATAATCTCTTCCCATAACCAAACTATCGCCAGAGAAATCCTAGTAAACAACACAGAAATCATCGATAGATACAGCGATAGCAGGCGGCTTGACGTTTGCGAGGCACTACACATCAAGAAGTCAACACCAGCAATCAACAGCCAATTATTGCACAACTATATTCTACCCACCTCAAGACTCCGCTCCAATATAGAAGCATCAAGAAATATGGACCAATAGGCTTTCTACAAACACTTCTATTCAATACCCATTGTTTCTGTTCTGTCTTGTGTTGATACTTTTAATACCCTGTTAATATCCCCTCCTGTTCTGTCTTGTGTTAATGCCACATCACCCTTCCCACCTCACTCAAATGTAGATATAAAATCAGAGATACGTTCTAATCAGTTGTGTATTTGTGAAGTCTTTGAAAATGTAATAAGTTTTACGAAACGCGCCCGTGTCGCGTCAGACTAGAAATAAAAATGAATTTTGGAGAAGTGATTTTTGATTTACCTCCAACAGTGAAGCGTAATGTACGAAAGATTGAGAAAATTCGTGTTAGAATTATTAATCTTACTTTTTCGGTCATATTTAATAATATATATATATATATATATATATATATATATATATATATATATATATATATATATATATATATATATATATATATATATATATATATATATATATATATATATATATATATATATATATATTCTCTGGCATAATTTATAATATTAATGTCACATGAAAGAAATCATCAATGACACAGTAAACTCTTCAATGATTACAGGTGCATCCACACACCGCAAATATATATACTGCGAGAGCTTTCTTAGCCTCACTTCTCACAACTGTGTCCTACCGGGACATTGACATTAGTGAGCCTTGCTCACGACATGAAAGATACTCTGGCTAAATATATAGCTGACTAAAGGGGAATTGGGAGGGAAACTAGAATCACCTACTTCCACCTCACTGGTGTGGACTCGCCCTCCGGTGAGAGTTGAATTGCAGCTCCTGGTCCCGGCTCTCGCCTCTCGGACCCCCCTGCCTTCATGACGTCATACTTGCCAGGGGCGATTTTCATTGGCTCCCTGTGCCCGTCACTGTCAGTGACCAATCTGGTGCCACTGACGTCACACAGTTTTGGCGGCAAAACGGAGGGGCCGGCGCCATATTGGCGTCCTAAAGGGCCTAAACCACAGGCCAAAATCCTCTTCTTTTACGAATTTCTCGCCAACGCGAGAACACTACGCGCTCCCACATATATCAAACTGTTGCCCGTAACGTAGAGAACGCTCTGGAAAAAGTGGATATGACTCTTACAGCAGGCGTGGGAAAAATATAAGGGAGGGGGGGGGGGAACACCGTCACACAACCCCTCTTCTATAGGCATACATATCATGGTGCAGTTTAGGCATTTTCCACTCCAGTCTGTTAAGTGCCATTCTGTCAGCCGTCTTGGCTGCACAGCTTTGGAGAGAGATGGACCAGGGATTAGCTGGATCTTTGGGTTTTGGGATCGGCACTATGTCTGCTCTATTCCAAGCAGAAGGTCTAGCTCTCTCTGCAAACCTGGTTGCCAGTACTTCGGCTTCCTGTTGAGGATCCTTAGGGTGTGGGGCTTTAAGTGTTTTATTCCCTTTGGCCCGGTGAATTTGCTGCCACATCTCTCCGAGAGAGGTGTGTTCATTCAGGTGTGAACACCATTCCAGTCACTTTTGTTCTTTTATTTGTCTGGCCTCTCAATGCACATGTGCCTTGACCTCACAAAGTAAGGTCTTGTTGCGGTCACTTGGCTGCTTTTTGTATAGCTTTCTTGTTCTGTTGAGTATATGGTTGAGTTCTTTGACACGTTCGCAATAGTACCAATGATCTTTATGGTGTCCGGTGGACTGTTTTTTCAGTGGGATTGAGTAGTTGGCTGCACTTTGAATCGCTTTGACAGATTCTTGTTCTGTCTGATTAATGTCTTCGGGAAGATCATAGTTTCTATGCCACTCTGAAATGAGGTTTTGAAATCGGTCCCAGTTTGCTAAAGCAAAGTTCCAGGCTTCAGATGGAGGCGGAGGTGGGGTGGGTAGGTCTAACTTAAGATCAATTTGGACCCCATAGTGGTCGCTTGTGAGTGTGGGCTCAACTGACCATGTTGCTGCATCTCTTCGGGAGGCTGAAACGAAGGTTAGGTCTAATCTGCCTCCTTGGATGTGGGTAGGTTCATTCTTGTTTAGGATTTGGATTTCTGGAAGCTGGGCTAGTAGATGTGCAATGTGAAGGCCGACTTCATTTGTTGTGTTCGAGCCCAGTGCCAATCGATGATGGGCATTAAAATCTCCACAAATGATTGTGTTTGTTGTTGTCGCGTGTCCAAATAACATAGAGAGATCCATTTCGGAATGTGGAGACCTGTACACATTAAACACTTCAAGTTTGTCGTGTCTTAGCTCAATGGTTACTCCCATTACCTCTGTCCCTGCTCCACAATCGGGTGGGCTGGTTATGGACTTGGAGATCAGGTCACATTTTACATAGATTGCACATCCCCTGGATTGCCCATTGATCCATGGAAGGAAGAAGCCTCGATAGCCTGAGATTTTAGGTTCTAATCCGGCTCGAAGCAAGCTCTCCTGTAGTATCAGGATGTCTATGCCCTTGGTTGCTGCTATGCATTGCAAGTGTTGTAATTTAGTGCGCAGTCCTTGCGCATTCCATTGAAGGATCTTTAGATCTCTTGGTTCTTGGAATTTGCTGATAATTCCGTGGTATTCATGGAGTCTGATGAACACGCCATGGAAGTTGCAAATGGTGTATAGGTTCTTAGTGGACCTGAAATTGACTCATCAATGTCGCTTTCCGACGAGCTGGACTCTATCTGTTTTTAGGGAGGTGTCTCCTGCCCTGCTGTCTTGAGGGTGAGGATATTACATTTTCGAATTTCTTGAACTTGTGCTCAATTGTCTTCCGAGTCTCTGTGGTTTGCTTGATTCCATGTGATGACAGCAGACTTTCGATCAATTCGGTGACCAAAGTTTTGAGCATTGGCCAGAGAGCGTCCAGTTCTGTGGGAGCACTATATAATGCTGTGCAGGTTTGGGGCCTGGTAGCTTTTAGACCCTTCTCAGTGGTAACTTTGACACTGGAATTGTTACTCCTATTGGCCCCAGTGTTCTTACTGAATGAAATGGGAGGGCGACTGCTTTGAACATGATTCTTGTGTCCTCCATCTTTCTTTTTGTCCTGTACAGAGGTCTTCACACCCTTCACCATGGCCGATGGTGAAAGGCCGTGTGCCCCCTCTACCTGAATGGGTAGACCCCACGCGGTTTTAGTGGGCAGGGGAGCTGGTATTAGTTTTGGTGGGGGCTTCGGCTCTGCTGTAGGCGTGGTGGGGGCTTCGGCTCTGCTGTAGGCGTGGTGGGGGCTTCGGCTCTGCTGTAGGCGTGGTGGGGTTCGTTTGAAGCCTTTTGAGCCTTTCAGGACATTTCAAGTTCCAGGCGTGATGTGCCTTGGAGCAATTTGGGCACTTTGCCTGAACAGGGTGGTTTGCCTTGTGTATATCAATGCATATTTTTGTGTCATGGGGCTGGCTGCAGACTCCGCACCTCACTGGGCGTTGGCAGCCATCTTTGTGATGCCCAAATCTCTGACATCTAAAGCATCTTAGGGGCTCTGGGGTGTAAGGCCTGTGTTGGAACACCCCCCAGATTCCAAGGTCAAGTTTCTCCGGGATCCGTCCTCTTACTGTGAGAAGGACTTGTCGGGTTTCCTGTTTTGTGGTTCTTACTTGGCATCTCACTGCTGACACCACATAGTTCAGCTTTTCGAGATGGTCAAGGGCCATATGCAAGGGATAGTGGAGGACAATGATTTTTCGTATTTTATCCTCTGGTTTCAGTTCCTCACATTTTGTGTAATTTTTCAGAATCGTAGCGGCCGACTCGTCTTTGGGACTCAGAATGTATTCTCCTCTGAGATTTGGTTTTGCTCTGATCTGGAGCTGGGGGTACTCTTTTTCGAGGTCCACTACAGTGGCGTAGGAAGACTTACCTTCGGTGTGCTTCACCTTGAAGATTGGCAGTGTAGATTTAGTCTGAGGAGCTGAAAGAGCTGGAGAAGCTGGAGAACTTGTATCGAGTATAGATGGTCTTTTCCTACACTGAGCAGCATTTCTGGATCGATTATAATTCAATAGGAATTCCATGATGATATTCAAATGATCACTTGTGGAGTGGTCTAGTGAGTGAAGGTGATGCTCTGTGCTACTGGAGACAAAGTCAGCGTGGAGTTGGCTCACTGGGTGAAATGTCCTGACCCCGGACCAGTTCTGGCAACGCTTATATACTAACCATCCTGTGTCCAACCACCAGATTCCCCATAGCAGTTCCTGTAAAGAATATTACGGCTGCTACTGTGGTGAAACAACTGTTGAAGATCTTTACACAATATGGATTTCCTCGGGAGATTCAAAGTGATTGTGGCATCAACTTCACCAGTGATCTCTTCAAGAAGACACTGAAAGAATTCAACATTACTCAGGTATTGTCTAGCCCCTATCATCCTGCTTCAAAGGGTTCTCTTGAACGTAGTCACCAAACTATAAAATCACTCCTTAGGAAATTTTGCAATGAAACTATGAAAGACTGGGATAAACAACTTGACATCATCATGTGCATTTTCAGAAGTCTTCCAAATGAGTCTCTAGGAGTGTCTCCTTATGAGATGCTCTACGGACGTAAGTGCCGTACTCCTCTTAAAGCTTTTTAGGACTCTCTACGTAATGCCACCTTCAGTGACCCTCTGTATGTGCCCCAGTTTCTTCAAAACTTAAGCACATTCTAGAGCGAGTGCATAAATTTGCCAACGATAATTTATTAAAAGCTCAAGATAGGATGAAGACTCATTTTGACAAACGCAGTAAAATCAGGAAATTTAAAGCAGGAGACTTCGTTTTAGCATATTTTCCGATCCCTGGTTCTCCCTTGCAAAATAAGTTTTCAGGACCTTACCGCATCAAGGAGTGCAAAAACAACCACAACTACGTTCTTGAGACTCCAGATAGGCGGCGGAGGACCCAGTTGTGCCATGTCAATATTTTGAAGGAATATAAAGGTACTCCCCCACTGTGTTAGTATCTCTCTCCACCTTTAAAGATCCATACCTCCACAGTGAGACCTTCCCTGCTTCTCCTCCCGAAAGCACTAACTCTGAGTCAGTGCCTTCCAACTCAGAAATTCTTACAGATCTTCCAAAATATTTCCAGGACTGTAACAGTGCTCCTCTCATCAGAGTCTTCCAAGAACATCAGAAGTTGTTCAGCTATTATCCCCAGGAATGTAATGTGGTTCAACACGACATCCAGCTACTTCCTGATACCCGGCCGATTCGTCAACCCTTCTACCGCATCAGCCCGTACAAAAAGGAAGTTATGCGTGCTGAGGTACAGTACCTTCTGGATCATGGGCTGGCCACCCCTTGTGAGTCCCCTTGGGCCTCACCCTGCATCTTGGTGCCGAAACCTCACGGTAAAGTACGATTATGTACAGTCTATAGGAAACTGAACCTCGTGACCATCAAGGATGCTTACCCTTTACCTCGTATAGATGATATCCTTGACGCCGTAGGTAATGCTACTTATCTTTCTCAGATTGACTTGTTAAAGGGCTACTATCAGATTAGTCTGACAGAGCGAGCTAAGGAAATATTTGCCTTCACCACTCCTTTTGGCCTTTACAGATATGAGCGCCTTCCTTTTGGACTGTGTAATGCCCCCGGCCACCTTCCAGCGAGCTGTCAACCGCGTCATCCATGGCCTAGATCACACCTACGCCTACTTGAATGACATCGTTGTGGCAACTAACACCTGGAACGAACATCTGCTCCAGCTGCAACGATTGTTCTCCAAGCTCCTGACAGCCGGCCTCACCATCAATTTGGGCAAGTCCACCTTTGCTAAAGGTAAAGTGCGTTATCTTGGTCATGTGATAGGAAATGGCAGCCTAGCTCCTTTAACCATTCATACTCAAGCCATTCAGCATTATCCAAAACCTACAACCAGGAAGCAGCTCCTGCGCTTCCTTGGCCTTGCAATTACTATCGTAGGTCTGTGAAAAATTTCAGTACGGTAGCGACACCACTGATTAATCTAACCAGCCCCAAGCAACGGTATCATTGGACCATTCAACAGACCGTTGCCTTTGAACACCTAAAGTTTCTGCTATGTTCTAATCCCATTCTCGCCTCTCCAGATGTTACGAAGCCCTTCATCATCAATGTCGACGCAAGTGGCATCGGCATCGGGGGCGTTCTAATGCAACAGCATGGCAAAAAGGTTCTTCCTGTCAGCTACTACAGCTACAAATTGAAGCCTCATCAGAAGAACTATAGCACTATAGAAAAAGAACTCCTCTCCATCGTCCTGAACCTTCAACATTTCGAACCTTACCTACAAGGTAATAGGTCCATTACCATCTATTCGGACCACAATCCCCTACGATTTCTGCAACAAGCCCAATTCAACAATCAACGTCTTCTTCGCTGGGCTCTGTACCTGCAGAACTTTAACCTGGAGATATTCTTCATTAAGGGCTCAGATAACATCATAGCAGACGCCCTCTCCAGAGTCTACGAGGTAGAGGCTGCTACTCCTACCACTCTAAAGTCTAATGAAGTAACTTAACCCATAAGAGCAGGCTTAGGGGGACAGCTGTGACAGTAATATCTTTCAAAAGAGATTTTTAGTCTGCTCCTTCCTACATCGCGTTACTTCTATACGTCTGTAACATCAAGATACCACATTCAAAAGTATATAAGTGGAATAACAGACGTCTCTCAGGGACTACACTACACTACCCTACTCTTCACCCCCTCCCTCACTGTCAGAGCGCCTCCTCGCCGATCACCAAACGACCACTTCAAACCATCACTCTCCCCATTGGTGAATCAGCGACTTCACGCGACTCCAGCGCCATCTGCACCGCCTATATATAGTCTTGCATGAGCAGTTGGCCTCAGAATATTCTTGTGCTCTAGAGCTGACGCTTCTATCTAGCATACTTCTGTATATTAGTAGAGGTTTCAGCCAGCCACTATTCTCAGCACCATTTAACTAATTTTTTGTCTTGCTTATTGTAGAGTAACGTAATCATTATTTAATTTATATTGTGTTTTGTCTTTTTGTATTTTTGATCTGCACTGTACATAGCCAAGGGATTATCTTTTTTGTGTGTCTGTTTGTTTAAAGTAAATTAAAGTTCATTATTTATAAGATTTGTTTTGCGTGTTTTTCCCCTCTCACTTTACCACAGGAAGACAACCACCAAGCAGGCAACATTTTTTTCTCTTTTTTTTCTAATGTGATTGGCATTTCCGCCAGCCATAGAGTAGACTGCCTTAACACTTACATTTCTCGTCACAATATATATATATAATATATATATATATATATATATATATATATATACATATATATATAAATGAAAACTCACACCCCAGAAGTGACTCGAACCCATACTCCCAGAAGCAACGCAACTGGTAACTACAGGGCGCCTTAATCCGCTTGACCATCACGGCCGTCAAAAGGAAGTGATAGCCGAGGCTATTTGAGCCACTTCCCCGACGGCAACTCGGATGGTAATCTTGGGCATAGCATTTCACCAAATCACCTCATTCTTTGGGGCACACGTGAGGAACACAAATGCGAACAAGCCTGAATGGTCCCCAGGACTATATGCGAATGAAAACTCACACCCCAGAAGTGACTCGAACCCATACTCCCAGAAGCAACGCAACTGGTAACTACAGGGCGCCTTAATCCGCTTGACCATCACGGCCGTCAAAAGGAAGTGATAGCCGAGGCTATTTGAGCCACTTCCCCGACGGCAACTCGGATGGTAATCTTGGGCATAGCATTTCACCAAATCACCTCATTCTTTGGGGCACACGTGAGGAACACAAATGCGAACAAGCCTGAATGGTCCCCAGGACTATATGCGAATGAAAACTCACACCCCAGAAGTGACTCGAACCCATACTCCCAGAAGCAACACAACTGGTAACTACAGGGCGCCTTAATCCGCTTGACCATCACGGCCGTCAAAAGGAAGTGGCTCAAATAGCCTCGGCTATCACTTCCTTTTGACGGCCGTGATGGTCAAGCGGATTAAGGCGCCCTGTAGTTACCAGTTGCGTTGCTTCTGGGAGTATGGGTTCGAGTCACTTCTGGGGTGTGAGTTTTCATTCGCATATAGTCCTGGGGACCATTCAGGCTTGTTCGCATTTGTGTTCCTCACGTGTGCCCCAAAGAATGAGGTGATTTGGTGAAATGCTATGCCCAAGATTACCATCCGAGTTGCCGTCGGGGAAGTGGCTCAAATAGCCTCGGCTATCACTTCCTTTTGACGGCCGTGATGGTCAAGCGGATTAAGGCGCCCTGTAGTTACCAGTTGCGTTGCTTCTGGGAGTATGGGTTCGAGTCACTTCTGGGGTGTGAGTTTTCATTCGCATATAGTCCTGGGGACCATTCAGGCTTGTTCGCATTTGTGTTCCTCACGTGTGCCCCAAAGAATGAGGTGATTTGGTGAAATGCTATGCCCAAGATTACCATCCGAGTTGCCGTCGGGGAAGTGGCTCAAATAGCCTCGGCTATCACTTCCTTTTGACGGCCGTGATGGTCAAGCGGATTAAGGCGCCCTGTAGTTACCAGTTGCGTTGCTTCTGGGAGTATGGGTTCGAGTCACTTCTGGGGTGTGAGTTTTCATTCGCATATAGTCCTGGGGACCATTCAGGCTTGTTCGCATATATATAAATATATATATTATATATATATATATATATATATATATATATATATATATATATATATATATATATATATATATGCAAACAAGTCTGAATGGTCCCCAGGACTATGTGCAACTGAAAACTCACACCCCAGAAGTGACTCGAACCCACACTGCCAGGAGCAACACATATATATATATGTATGTATATATATATATATATATATATATATATATATATATATATATATATATATATATATATATATATATATACATACATATATATATATGTGTTGCTCCTGGCAGTGTGGGTTCGAGTCACTTCTGGGGTGTGAGTTTTCAGTTGCACATAGTCCTGGGGACCATTCAGACTTGTTTGCATATATATATATATATATATATATATATATATATATATATATATATATATATATATATATATATATATATATATATATATATATATATGTCGTACCTAATAGCCAGAACGCACTTCTCAGCCTACTATTCAAGGACCGATTTGCCTAATAAGCCAAGTTTTCATGAATTAATGTTTTTTCGTCTACCTAACCTACCTAACCTAACCTAACCTAGCTTTTTTTGGCTACCTAACCTAACCTTACCTATAAATATAGGTTAGGTTAGGTTAGGTAGGGTTGGTTAGGTTCGGTCATATATCTACGTTAATTTGAACTCCAATAAAAAAAAATTGACCTCATACATAGAGAAAAGGGTTGCTTTATCATTTCATAAGAAAAAAATTATAGTAAATATATTAATTCAGGAAAACTTGGCTTATTAGGCAAATCGGGCCTTGAATAGTAGGCTGAGAAGTGAGTTCTGGCTACTAGGTACGACATATATATATATATATATATATATATATATATATATATATATATATATATATATATATATATATATGACAATGTCAGACCACGGAGGAAAAATGAAACAGGAATTTTCCTTAAGTACTTTCGTATATTAATACATCTTCAGAAGGAGTCTCACTCCTTCTGAAGATGTATTAATATACGAAAGTACTTAAGGAAAATTCCTGTTTCATTTTTCCTCCGTGGTCTGACATTGTCACATTTTTAATCACGTGTTTATTTTCGTGATATACACACACACACACACACACACATATATATATATATATATATAATATATATATATATATATATATATATATATATATATATATGTCATACCTAGTAGCCAGAACGCACTTCTCAAAGAAAAGCTGAACGACCTGAGGAGGATGGAGGGAAGAATAAGGGCTTTGGACGCCCACGATGCTTTGTACCTTCTCACAAGGTGCCTGGCTTTGCCCAGACTGACCTATTTCCTAAGGTGTGCTCCCTCCTTCGACAGCCCAAAATTAACAGAATATGACACACTCCTAAGGTCAATAACCGTGAAAGTGTTAAACCTCTCCCTGCAAGATGACTGCAAGATGACCAATGGGACCAAGCAACGCTCCCAGTTAGACTCGGGGGGATAGGTATTCGCAAGGCGACACAGTTAGCATTGCCGGCATTCTTATCCTCGACCAGTGCAACAGGTGAATTAGCTAAGGAAATACTACCGGAACACCTAAGAGACTCCATTGGGATTCATGATCCCAAATTCGCGGAAGGAGCCGGTCAGTGGGACACTCTTGTCAACTCTCATCCTCGACCGACTTTTCCAAATGACTGCAAACAGTCCAAATGGGATAGCCCCATAGTGGAGAACATCGCCACATCAATGCTAGAGGCAGCTTCCAGGAAGGACAAAGCGCGTCTTCTAGCTGTGCAAGCACCCCATGCCGGGGACTTCCTGTTGGCAGTCCCTAATTCCGCCTTGGGCACCCGCCTGGACCATCGAACCCTAAGTATTGGTGTTGCTCTGCGCCTTGCCGCCCCTATCTCCACCGAACACCGGTGTATTTGCGGCCATGCACGGGCAGACCAATACGGCAGCCATGGTCTCATCTGTCTCAGATGGTCTCAGGTCTCAGCTGTGGAGGGAAGGTAAACAGGTCGTGTGGGACTACACGTGTGCATCCACATTGGCTGATACCTATCTACCTTACAGTGCAGCTGAGGGAGGCGGGGCGGCCACCTTTAGGGAGACCCAGAAAACTAACAAGTACAGGGACCTAGAACATTGTTACAGGTTCGTGCCAATAGGCTCTGAGACTCTGGGCGCCTGGGGTAAATGTGCACTTAAGTTCCTGAAGAAGCTGGGCGAGGAACTCATTGGGAAGACTAGAGACCCAAGAGCGGCCAGTTTTATATTCCAGCGCCTCAGTGTCGCTGTTCAGAGGGGAAATGTGTGCTGTATCTTGGGTACGCACCCGACCCCCGAGGAGCTGGAAGAGGTCTTCGAACACTGATTGGTATATTGTTATATAAGTGTGTGTTTTCTGTAAACTGTAGCATTGCAATAAAATCAAATAAAAAAAAAATAATAGGGGTGGTAGGAGAGGAAATAATTAAAGTATTCAGTGAGAATCCACAAGGTCTTCTCTGAACACTATTTATTTTCTTCTTCGAGGATGTGGGTCCCTTTAATTAAACCAATGGTGGTACCCCTAAATATATACATATATATATATATACACGATTAAATCTACGGAACATACTCATACATATTCATCTACTACTATTGCTCACCTGTTCAACACACCTCTTCCTATACTTACCCTACATGACCCAGATACCCCAACATGCAGCTGCCCCACTCCAACATGATTCTTCCCAGTGTCAAGTAGCGGCCGGACGGCATGCGCGCACACCCCGGGGAACCCCCACAACCCTATGTGACTACATACCTGTGCACCACCTGAGCAGGGAAGCCTAATGGGATCACCTGCTCGGGTGGTGCGCACGGTCGTAGTCACATATTTCACTACTCAAACCTACGTTAAGTATTATTTTTGGATTTGAGTGCACTTAGTCTAAAATTATTACTGTAGGTAATTCTCTGTAAAGTCGTCTACCGACCACAAACCCAATGTTAGTTTCATTCCACGTTATTCTCAAGTCCTCAATGAATAGTGGAATAATTCTCTAGCCTAGTCAAATATTATTACATCTCTGTGATTTCAGCATGTTGGTGAGGACAAGCTGAGAAATTCTTCCTCTACACACGATTTCCCCCTCTACACACGATTTTCCCTGCCGGTGTTTCATCCATTATTTGGGTGATGCGATCATGTCTACGACTATTCGAACTGTGAAATGGGTTTAGTGAAATCTTTTTACAGATAAGCCCTCTTTTCGTTATTTTGTAGATTTCCCTTGATAAATGCTAATATTGTCTCTAATATATGTGGTCTACATTTATTATACATATGAGATTCTAAAATTTTTACACTTACATTTAATGTTTGTTGCCTAGAGTGTAGCAAATTTTACACACGTAATTTCCATATATTCCATAGGCTTGATTATCTCAATATATTATAATCACATAGAATCTACATTTAATTTCTGATTCTTTAATATTTAATGTTGTAATTAATCAACTGTGACGAACCAGCACCAGTTCCTAGAAATATATTAATTTCTAGTAATACCCCTTAATGTTGAGTTTGAGGATTTTAACTCTTAATTAATCATTATTACAGTTCATTTATGCTCTTCAAATAATTACCAAATAACGTATCATCCATAGGCACTGGTATTTCAGTGTCAGCTTTATAATTCATTTATATGTTTTCCCTCTTTTCTCAAAAGTGGGTGGTCCTTCGAGTATTTCGAATCTTCTTAATTAAATATTATTATATCAGAGTTAAAGTTCCCATTCCCCAACATTTTAGTCCTTAACGAACCGGTTAAATTACAACTAATATTAAAATCTATATCGGTTCTCAGTGCCCAAACAACGTTTTGGTACTTCGAACTGGATAAATTACTAATCCCATAAATATTTCAGTGACCAATTTACTAAATCAATCTGCTGGTCCTATAACCTGTGATTAACCAATCACTAACCACGATGTGTAATATTTTAGGCTATACATATTTCATTATCACCAGCAGTGTACCATTATATTAACCTAATCCACACAAATTTATAATTAACATTTGCTGTCCATACTTCATGTATAAGGTAGCACTAGTGGGACCCAGTCAGTTGCCCACAGCACTCAGACTTATACCTCACACTGAGGTAAGAATTTTCAGGTCACCAGGAGCAACAGCTCACATTTTTTACAATAATTCTACATTAACACCTGCGTTAGATTGGCCTCACCATCTAACTATAATTTACTTAGGTGGCAATGACATCCATCCTACTCGGCACCCAGCTGAAGTAATTAATCATCTTAAAACAATAATTTCCTCATTTAAACTTATTAGTAGTTCAGTAGTGTTCACATTAGTGGAACCTCGCTAAGTAATGATAATCGTTGGGGAGTAAGTCCAGAATACTACCAATGTGCTGCTAAATACATTAACTTTCGGCTGAGGAAAAGAGTACGATTGGATGCCACTTACATACAATTTACAGCCAGACCATATAGGCAAAACCCTGCATCAGATGGGGTTCACCAGTCAGGTGAGTCTAGGTCACATGTAGTTGACAAAGTAGTTAACACTATCAACCATCACAGAAGGTTGTAGCTGACAAGCTAAATTTAGCTGTATATATTTAATCTTTCACTTGTGTGTTTAAATGCACATTTATATATAACAAAAAATATAAAAATCCAAAAACCCAGCACAGTTATATTCACATTACTGCACCATCAGTTTTTTATGCCAACCTTTATTAGGTAGGAATTTAGACTGTGGTTGTGCTAAGTTTTGCACAAATGCAGACTAAATAATTTAGTACTTTCCTTTGTAGAAATTATTTCATCTAGTTCTGAACTAGACAGTAGTGTACATTTATAATATTTACTATTGTGCTGACCCTAATCAGGGTGGGATTTATCCTTATTATATTATTTACTGTTGTGCTGACCTTAGAATAGGGTGGGATACATAACCATTTAATAAGTAATTTACCATATTATTATTATTTCACACCTTTTGAGGGCTACTGAATGTTCACTATCCGATCGAATGGTGATAATAAAGGGCTAGCCAGACGAAATTCCAATAGTGACATTCAAATACCACTCAAATCCAAGTTATTATTGTTAGGTAGGTAAATTAAACCTCCAAAGAGGTAGTGCATAACCTAGTCAGAATATTTTAGGCTACCTTCAAGATATTTGCCAACAAATGAGAAAGTACTCAAGCTACTTCAGCAATACTTATTCAAGTCCTTTGAAACTTGAACATAAAGCCACCATGGCTACTCCTGAGAAGTCAAGGAGAACATACATAGGTCTTAAAGGCCATCTAACCAGACTGCTCAATAAGTCTGAAACATTATCCAAAGCAACTCCCATTGATTACAACAAATTGAAAGTCTCTGAGAGTAGCTGATCTCAAATTTGATCAAGTCTTATATCGCTGTATTAAATGATGCAGACAGTGATCCTGAGGACATAGACCAAGCTATAGCTGATAATGACACCCAAGACAAGTTTAATGTTCTACATGATATAGTAGATAAACATAAACTGAATCCAAATGCCAATATATCTCAATTCAGTGTATTACTATCAGAGGCTCGTTTACCTACTCTAGACTTGCCTACATTTGCTGGACTGGATGAAGAAAACTGGGATACATTTTGGACTTCATTTGAGGTTCATATTCACTCAAAACCTTCTATTGATAAGGTATATAAATGTTCTTACCTAAACAGCCTTCTTAAAGGGGAGGCTAAGAAGGTGATAAACAATTTAGCCCTCACAGCGAGTAATTATTCAGAAGCTATCAAACTGTTGAAGTTGAATTACCACAACACAGAGTTAAGTATAGCTAATCTGTATTATCAATTGCTAGACATGAAAGCACCAAGTAACAGGCCAGATTCTCTTCAGACTTTTAGGTTGGAAGTAGAATCTCTAGTGAAAGGTTTAGGTACTAAAGTTAATGTACCAGCTTCCGAGTGGTCTATTAAGTTGCTTTTACACAGGAAACTTCCTCGTAGTGTTTTAGCAGAAATCTACTCTCACTACAAAACCGAGTTTCTCACTCTCGGTCAAATATTTGAGGGTTTAAGAATCACAGTCAACAGGCTAAAGACTCATGATAAAATTAAACCAGAGTCCAAGCAGCCTAATACCGAGAATTCAGTGAAAACAAAATCGACTTTAAATACATCCAGTAAATTTAAACCTAAGCCTACTCCATCCACTGGAAAGAGGAGTAGTAATATAGGTATTTATTCTGTATCTCCCTCTGAGACTGTAGTTGATGCTTCTAATAAGAAGACAAGTACCACGAGGGAGAGAAAGTGTTTGTTCTGTGAACAAGAACATATCACTTATAACTGTATTGTTTATCCTAATTTTAATGCTAGGATTAAACGCCTGCAAGCATTGCACAGATGCACTAAGTGTATGGACTCTCATGAACCCATTATTTTTTTTTTCAAGGATATTCCTGTGCGGGCCCTAAGCCTCTGGCTGGCCCACTAAGTGTTGCTTGTTTCTATTTTACTTGGGCGGAGTATGAGTATTTATGACTCGTAAGGTCGCTTCAGTAAGATTTTGCCATATGTGTTTAACAACTTCTGCTCTGTTGAATCTAAGTCGAAATTTTAATGGGTTTGTAACTGTGCACTGTGTTAGATAATGTTCCAGTGGTCTGTCGGGCATTTCTCCACAGTGCTGACATTTCCTCTCATCTTCCGGAACCTGTACGCCTATTTCCCATGCACATGGGTATCCAAGCCTGATGCGATGTAAATGTACTTCTGTCGCTCTACTGCTCCCTTTCATCAAACTAAGTGGTTCATAGTTGGTTGAATTCTTATACCAACCCACAGATCCTGATGTTGCAACTGCTGTGTTGTGGTCACTGAACATCTTTTGCATTGCTCTGTTTCTAATTACTTTCTTAATCTGTGATAGACTGTGTGGTATGTAAATGTCTACATTTCTTCTCTTAGTTGCAAGTTTTGCAGCTTCGTCTGCAATGTCATTTCCTATTATTCCCACATGACTTGGCACCCAGTTGATAAGTACCCATCAGCTTTGTCGTTTGAGTGTTTGCATTAATGATACGACGTTTGCGATCAGATGTATGTTATCACATATGTGTTCTGATTGTGTAGTCACTTTACGTTTGTGTGGCAGATGCAACAAGGGTGCACATCATCATGCCTTATGTAGAAAGGCTCAATTAAATTCCACGAATCCTCGTAAGGATTCTACTAATTCAACATCAGTTCAGTACTGCAAAGTGCATCAGGAGATTAATGTGCTTGCAACTGAGTCAGGCAACAATACTACTCTGCCCACGACTCAATTAAAGTTAATTAACAAGAAATCTAGAGTTAATACTAGAGGTCTTTTCGACCAAAGTTCACAGAAGACCTTCATCACCAAACACTTAGTTGAACAACTGAAATTAAAAGCTGCCAACCGAGTGAGACTAAACATCTCTGGTTTCTTGGCTAATAGTGGACCCCGTGAATATGAAGTAGTCAAGTTACTGGTACGACTGGGAAGTTCCACTAGCCCAATATATGCAATAGTTATGGACAAGATTCCTTAAGACCTGCAGGTCTGAAGGAAGGTCTTGCTCACACTGTTAAGCATCTCAAACATAACAGCATGAGGCTAGCTGACTACAAAATAAATCAACCCGTTCTCGCAAATTCGTATAGTCAATATTGACTTATTAACTACGTGCATAGGTGACATACTAAACATAATAGATACCCTTAAAAAGCTTCATAGAAAACACCGACCTTACCTAACCTTGTTAGTATGTTAAGATAAGCATCTTATTGCTTCATAATTACAATTATTACTTAACCTATACCTATAATAGGTTAAGTACCAATTGTAATTACGAAGCTATAAGATGCTTATCTTAAGATACTAACAAGGTTAGGTAAGGTCGGTGTTTTCTATGAAGCTTTTTAAGGGTATCTATTATGTTTAGTATGTCACCTATGCACTTATTTAATAAGTCAATATTGACTTTACGAAATATCGAGAACGGGTTGAATAAATTCAGACTGTTGGGATCCTTATTGGAGCCGAGTATTATTACAGATTTATCACTGGATGCACCAGACAATTTGGTATGAATTTGTTGTCATCTGCTGGAGGCAAGTTGCTAACCGGACTGGTGCTTCTCCAGCAAAAATCTGCATCAATTGTCAAACAACCAAACCATTCCATCCACACCGCTACTTCTATAGTGGCGTGACTAGGCTTGTAGCAGTCACCCCTACAGATCAAAGAAATATCTGAAGATAATGAGTCTAATCCCTCTTTGTTTAAATTGTGGGATTTAGACACTTTAGGTATTGTCCCTGAGAAGCATAATCCAGATAATACATGGACTTACCAGCAATACCTGGATACGGTTGTATATAAAGACAGACAGTACTGGGTGAGATTGCCATGGAAGTTGAATCACCCACAACTTCCAGTTAATTATTTCATGGCAGCTTCCCAATTAAAGTCTCAATTAATAAGGTTACAGAAACAACCTGATAGATTAAATTTGTATCACGAATTGATACAACAACAACTCCATAGTAAATTTATTGAAGTTGTTGATAATGATGACCATAAAACAGGTCACTACTTACCACATCACGCTGTAATGAAAGAGTCAGTGACGACACGAATATGTATCGTCTTTAACTGCAGTGCCAAAATAAAGGCAAACCAAATATTATTACATCTAAGTGATTAAGTGATTACAGCGTGTTGGTGAGGACATGCTGAGAAATTCTTCCTCTACACACGATTTCCCCTGCCGGTGTTTCATCCATTATTTGGGTGATGCGATTACGTCTACGACTATTCGAACTGTGAAATGGTTTAGTGAAATCTTCTTACAGCTAAGCCCTCTTTTCGTTATTTTGTAGATTTCCTTCGATTAATGCTAATATTGTCTCTAATATATGTGGTCTACATTTATTATACATATGAGATTCTAAGATAATTCACTTACATTCAATATTTGTTGCCTAGAGTGTAGCAATGTTTACACACGTAATTTCCTATGATTTGCCAATATATTTCATAGGGTTGATTATCTCAATATATTATAATCACATAGAATTTACATTTAATTTCTGATTCTATAATCTTTAATGTTGTAATTAATCAACCGGTGACGAACCAGCACCAGTTCCTAGATATATAAAAAATTTTAGTAATACCCACAGTGTTGAATTTGAGGATTTTAACTCTTAATTAATTATTATTACAGTCCATTTATGCTCTTCAAATAATTACCAATTATCCATAGGCACTTGTATTTCAGTGTCAGCTTTATAATTCATTTATATGTTTCTCCCTTTTTTCAAGAGAAAAGGTCCTTAGGGGCCTTCGAGTGTTTCGAATCTTCTTTATTAAATATTAATATATCAGAGTTAAAGTTCCCATTCCCCAACAGAGTGCATGGAGGAGTTGTGAAAAATCCTGGTTTGTGTTTCGGAGAGGCTGCAGGATCCAAGTAAGTTCAGTAGAACTTCTGATTTAAACTCTTTTGACCATGTCGTAGCTCAGTCTGGGATGATCTCAGACGTAAGTTCGAATCCTCAACATGGCCCGTGTGGATTTGCTAAATCATTTATATATATTATGAATAACAGAGGTCCCAGGACAGAGCCTTGAGGCACTCCACTTACAACATTTTCCCATTCTGACAACGCCATTTATACTAATTCTCAGTTTCCTTTGGTATAGCTATGCCCTTATCCAACTTAATGTAACACCCCCAATACCACGAGCCTCCATCTTTTTAATCAGTCTTTCATGTGGAACTGTATCAGAAGCTTTGCTAAAGATAAGGTAGGGAAATAAACACGGAAGAAGACTCCCTGTCACGTCAAGTCTCGATCTAAATAGAGTTTTGAAACTTTCAAAAGATTGGCAGATGCAGTTTAATGAATATAAATGTAAAGTTCTGAGGCTAGGTAATGATGATAACATTACAAGATACTAGCTAGATGGTGTTGAGATTGCAAAGTCGGATTGCGAAAGGGATCTGGGAGTTATGATTAGTAAGAACTTAAAACCAAAGGATCAATGCATGAATGTTCATAATAAGACAAATAGGACACTGGGATTTATTAATCGAAGTGTTAGTAACAAGACACCTGGTGTTGTTCTTCAGTTATATCTTGCTCTGGTTAGGCCTCATTTAGATTATGCAGTTCAGTTTTGGTCGCCGTTCTATAGAATGGAAACAAATTCACTTGAACGTGTCCAGCGTAGGATGACAAAGTTAATTCACCAAATTAGAAATCTATCATATACAGAAAGATTAACAAAGCTTAAATTGCATTCGCTGGAAAGGTGAATAGTTAGGGGTGACATGATAGAGGTTTACAAATGGATGAATAGACCTAGCAAAGGGGATATAATAGGGTATTAAAAGTATCAACACAAGACAGAACACAAAATAATAGGTATAATTTGGATAAGTTTAGTTTTAGGAAAGACTTGGGTAAATACTGGTTCAGTAACAGGGTTGTTGATTTGTGGAACCATTTACCGCGAAACGTAGTGGAGTTGGGGTCCCTCGATTGTTTCAAGCCTGGGTTGGACATGTATATGAGTGGGATTGTGTGGTTATAAATAAGAGCTGCCTCGAATGGGCCAATAGGCTTTCTGCAGTTACCTTTGTTCTTATTTTCTTATGAAGTGTTTGCTAGGGTGCTTAAAGAATGCAAAGAGGAGCTTTGCGAGCTTTTTGCATTCTTTAAGCACCCCTCTCACTGCTTGCTTTCAGTCACAGTGAGAGGGTGTGTTAGCTGGATCTCCTGATTGTAGTAATATTATGATAGCAATATTGAAGTTGCAGTGAAGTAACTGATGAATCTAGTTGGTGCTTTGAGGACAGAATTGGATTCCCAACGGGAGGAGGTACGACAGCTGAAATAACACCAAGAAGAAACAAAGGAGGAGACCAGTATTTAAAAGACCTCGTCTTGGAAAGTCGTAAAGGACTGGGGTCTTAAGAAGACTTTGATTAAACCGTCTACAGACATCCTAAGGACTTTTAATTCGTTTGCCACATTGGAGGACGAGTGCTGTGGTGAGCCAGCAGTTCGTTCGAAAAGGAAAGCAACGAAGCGCAGGCCCCTCAGAAAGCAAAGAAAGTACCTAAGCGAATTTTGGTTGTGGGAGATTCCCAGGTAAGGTATTTAGACAGAACTTTTTGTGCCAGAGATAGGGGGAACAGGTGAAGGGTTTGCTATCCGGGAGCTGCAATTGGTGATATTGTGAACAACATGAATGATATTATGGCTGGAAAT
This sequence comes from Procambarus clarkii, assembly GCF_040958095.1. Classification (NCBI taxonomy): domain Eukaryota; kingdom Metazoa; phylum Arthropoda; class Malacostraca; order Decapoda; family Cambaridae; genus Procambarus; species Procambarus clarkii. The sequence continues at coordinate 34,922,429 of NC_091196.1, read as the reverse complement.
GGGAACAAACCCATTATTTGTATCAGTGCAATTGGAAATGATGTTGGACGAGTTGGGAGTGAGGCATTGATACATAGGTTTAAGACAGCAATAAAATTAGATAGGAGCAAGGGAGGGAGGAATCCCGATCATATGTGGCATTCTTCCAAGAAAGGGGGGGTTGGAAATTTATTGTTTTCGAGAGCACTTGGTGTAAATTGCCGGCTGGAAAAATATTGCAAATCAGATGCAATATCTTTTATAGATAACTGGGAACACTTTTTATGGAAGTAATGATTTGTATGTTCGGGATGGGGTACATCTGTCCAGAGCTAGGGTTATTGCTGTTGCCAACTCGATGGATCCTGTAGTGTGAGGGAATTGTTTGGGTTTAAACTGTTAGTAGATAGCTGTATGGGAATTGATATGGAGAAAGGAGATAATAAAAGTACATGTTTGCGAGAGGAACAACTTGGCAAAATGATCAGGGAAGAAGTGGAGCCTCATAGTAACAATACACTTAGGATATATTACACTAACAGTAGGAGTCTAAGAAACAAAATAAACGAGTTAAATGCTCTTGTCTGTACAGAAAAAATAGATATTATTGCACTTACCGAAACGTGGATGAATGTAGAAAATAGAGAACTATTAGCTGAATATCAAATAAATGGATTTAAACTATTTCACACAGATAGACATATTAGACAAGGAGGGGGAGTAGCCATATATGTTAGGGACAATTTGAAATGTAGTCTCAAAGAGGGAATCAAAACTGAGCCAAACAGAAACTATTTGGATAGAATTAAACGAAAAAGCTAATAATATTATAATAGGAGTTATATATAGGCCACCAAATTTAGACAGAATGGAAGCAAAGCATCTATGGGATGAAATATCTAGAGCATCTAGATCTAACAGTATTTATGTCATGGGTGACTTTAATTTTAGTGGAATAAACTGGGTGAACAAAACAGGGAATAATGAAGCAGAAGATTTTCTAGAATTAATTGATGATTGCTTTCTTATGCAACATATTAAGGAACCAACACGGGGATATAATATTTTAGACTTAGTGTTAACTAACAGGGAAACACAAATTAAGGACATGGAAATAGGGAGTGAGCTATGGAACAGTGATCATAAAGAAATCAGATTTAGCATTGAATGGAATAGATCTGTAGGAGAAAATTCTGTTAAAGTGCCTGATTTTCGAAGAGCTGATTTCAATAGCCTAAGATTTTTTGGGGGTCAAAGAGGGGAATGTCTTGGGGATGGGGTGTGGACTAGACGTGAACCCAGCGACAGAAAACGGAAAAGGAGATATCGATGTGGATTCAAAATATAACCTATTTAAAAATATTCTAAGCAAAGCCCAGGAACGTAGTATACCATATAAATTGAATAGATCGAATTCTAATGATCCAAAGTGGATAACAAAGGATCTGAAGAACCTTATAGGTAAAAAGAGAGCGTGGTACAAAAGGATTAAGAATGGGGAAGTTAGTTTAGAACAGGAATTCGTACAACTGGTTAGAAATGTTAAAAAAAAAGATAAGGAAAGCAAAATGAAACTATGAAGTTCGCATAGCAGGGCAAGCGAAGACAAGCCCTAAAGGGTTTTTTCAGTTATATCGAACTAAGACTAGGGAAAGGATAGGTCCATTAAAAAGTGAGACAGGTCAAATAACGGATAATGACGAGGAGATGAGTAGTATTTTTAATAAATATTTTATATCTGTATTCACTAAAGAGGAACTTAACAATATGCCTTCAGCCGAACAAGTCTATGTGGGTGGGGACGAAGACCAGTTAACTAGTTTAGCAGTTACCAGGGAGGATATAATTAAACAAATAGTAAAACTAAAACCAAACAAAACCCCAGGGCCGGATGAAGTGTTTGCCAGGGTGCTTAAAGAATGCGAAGAGGAGCTTTCCGAGCCACTGTCTACCATATTTAACAAATCAATAGAGTTAGGAAGAGTGCCAGAGTCATGTAAGGTAGTATGGGGTCCACTACCAAACACACGATCGGTATCGGGTCCATTACCACCCACAGGATAGGTATGGGGTCCACTACCACCCACAGGATGAGTATGGGGTCCACTACCACCCACAGAATGGGTATTAGGTCCACTACCACCCACAAGATGGGTATAGGGTCCACTACCACCCACAGGTTGAGTATGGGGTCCACTACCACCAACAAGATTGGTATGGGGTCCACTATCACCTACAAGATGGGTATGGGGTTCACTACCCCCCACAGGATGGGTATAGGGTCCACTACCAACCACAGGATGGGTATGGGGTCCACCACCACCCACAGGATGAGTATGGGGTCCACTACTATCCACAAAATGGGTATGGGGCCCACTACCACCCACAAAATGGGTATATGGTCTACTACCACCCAAAAGATGGGTATGGGGTCCACTACCGCCCAAAAGATGGGTATGGGGTCCACTACCGCCAACAAGATGGGTATGGGGGTCCACTACCATCCACAAGATGGACATGGGGTCCACTACCGCCTACAAGATGCGGATGGGGTCCACTAGCACCCCACAAGATGGGTATGGGGTCCACTACCACACACATGAGGGATATCCAGTACAATACCACCCACAGGATAGGTATGAGGTCCACTACCACCCACAGGATGGGTATAGGGTCCACTAGCGCTCACAGGATGAGTATTGGGGGTCCACTAGAGTAGTAGGGAGGAAGACTCACAGGTGATATTTTGTTTGAGGTCCAATATCCCGCGTGAGAGTGAGGGTTTTCAGGTTCCAATATCCCGCGTGAGAGTGAGGGTTTTCAGGTAAATTTGGGCAGTCACAGATTTGGAATTCTTATGATGAAATAATGTCATACGAGTTTGTTAAAGTTCTTATGAAAATAATGTCATACGAGTTTTGTTAAGAGTTCTTATGGGATTCTTACTTAGAAACTAGTATATTGCAATATCTAAATCATTTCACGGCCTTCCCCCGCATCTCCCGCTCATAACTCACACCCCCTCCCTCCCCCCCCCTTACCTCATAATCTGTGGCCCGCCTGTGTTTACTTTAGACCGTCAGCCAGACACCGCATGCCTCTTATCTTATCTTATCTTATCTTATCTTCTCCATAATATCTGGACCGTCCCCCCCCCCTCTCTCTCTCTCTCTCTCTCTCTCTCTCTCGCTCTCTCTCTCTCTCTCTCTCTCTCTCTCTCTCTCTCTCTCTCTCTCTCGCTCTCTCTCTCTCTCTCTCTCTCTCTCTCTCTCTCTCTCTCTCTCTCTCTCTCTCTCTCTCTCTCTCTCTCTCTCTCTCTCTCTCTCTCTCTCTCTATCTCTCTCTCTCTCTCCCTCTCTCTCTCTCTCTCTCTCTCTCTCTCTCTCTCTCTCTCTCTCTCTCTCTCTCTCTCTCTCTCTCTCTCTCTCTCTCTCTCTCTCTGTCTCTCTCTCTCTCTGTCTGTCTGTCTCTCTCTCTCTCTCTCTCTCTCTCTCTCTCTCTCTCTCTCTCTCTCTCTCTCTCTCTCTCTCTCTCTCTCTCTCTCTCTCTCTCTCTCTCTCTCTTTCTATTTCCTTACAGTTATTTTCAGAGTTTCAAATAATCATAGAAGTTTATTTATATGTTTATGACCGAATTTGTAAAAAGACCATTTTCACAGAATATTGTCTTAGATGTTTTGTTAAGGAAAACAGACAACTTAGCCATAACATTTAGTTTTATATCCATTTACGGCTATTTCACCTGTAAAGACCAAAATTGAACAGAGCCCAGTTATAGACAGAATTTCGTCAGAGACCATTTTATACCTAAAAATGAACAGAGTCCACTTTGTGAGCAAAATTAGTCAGAGACAGTTTTAAGCTTATATTTCATCAGAGTCCAATTATCAACAGAAATTCGTCAGAGTCCAGTTTGCTAGCAAAATTAGTCAGAGAGAGTTTTAAGCTCAAATTTCATCAGAGTCCTGTATTCTGTGAAAATTTGACGAGTCCATTTTATACCCAATTTTCGTCAGAGTCGAGTTTATGCTCAAATTCGCCAGAGTCTACTTTGAGAACAAAATTCATCAGAGTCCAGTTCTTGATCGAAATTAATCAGAGTCCAATTGAAGACCCAAATTTGACAGAGACCACATTTTCGCTACTAGCAGTCCAATCCCCCTGAAATTTTAAACAGTCATATTTCAGTCGTAGTAAATAAGATCAAGTCAGTTACTGAGCTCCAGCTCTCGTCCCCCACCTTACTCCACCCTCAAGTCTTTGTTAATATCCTATCAATTCCCCTGAAATTTTTACCCTCTGGATTTCAGGCACCATAAATAAGATCAAAACAGTTAACGAGCTCCAGCTCTCGTCCCCACCTTAGTTCTCTCTCGTATCTTTGTAAATAACCCATCAATTTCCCTGAAATTTTTACCCTCTGTATTTCAGACATAGTAAATATGATGTAAACAGTTATAAAACTCTAACTCTTGTCCTCTGTCCAAGTTCACTCCTGTAAATTCATTACTATCAGTCCAAATCCCCCTGAGATTTAAACACCCAACTACATTTTCAGACATAGTAAATAAAAACCAGTTCAATTATCAAGTTTCAACTCTTGTCCCCCAGCTTAGTTCATTTTGTACAAGTTCTTTATTTTCCAACTAAATCACCTGAGATTTAAGATCACCTTATTTCTAACCTAGTAAAATTAATCAGGGCATTAGCCAAGCTCCATTTCCTCAGCCTTAGATCATCAGACATAAATATATTCGATCAAGTCCATCTCCGGCCTAACTCTTTATCCAAGTAGTCACATAACCCCAACTCCTTCCATCCATTACAAGTCCTAGCGTGTTCACCGCCCAACTCACTACGCTTTTTCTACTTTACATGTAGCATGTTTTCCGCGCATCTTGGTACCAACCCTTACAATCTCTCTCAATCCTTTACACGTCTCAGCATGTTCGCCTCGCATCTCACTACGCTGTCTACTTTACATGTTGTAGCATGTTTTCCGCACATCTTGATACCATCTCTCAATCCTTCACACGTCCCAGCATGTTCCCCCCGCCCAACTTTCAACCCTTTCTTACAATTTTCCTCCATCCCTCCGCTACATGTTCTTACCCGTTCATTACAGTCCACTACATATTCTCTATTCATCTTTGTACTAATTCGCAAAAACTAGTTGTTTCTGTCATTTTAGTAAGTAAGTAGATCATCGTTATTAACAACAACAACAGTAACATTACTATTTCACAGAGAGTTACTACAAAGCATTTAGTAGTTATCCATTTTTCAAATAAGGTCGATATAAATCATTCTAAGACATCTTCGTACAATTAAAGATACTTGCATGTTCACTAGGTCATTACTTACAGTAGCATCTTAAGGCATTGTTTTCGTAACTCAGCTTTATTAAACATACACCTTCAGTAGTCAAAGTTCTCTATGTTCTTCACAAATTTATTGTTCATTCTTTGTATTCCCTATGTTCCTTATCATGTTTTCATATTTTCTGTAAGTTCATATTCCCTGCATGTTCACTCTATTCATCAACTTTTTTCTTACATGTTATCTGTGTTCATTCCCTTACTTAACCTCAATTTTTTATGGTCTTTGTTTCTTTAAACCAATTTGTTTCTTCCATTCATTAACTAGTTCTTTGTCAAATAATATTAAACTGCAATACAGTTCCCTCAACAATTTTAGTCACCCAGTTTTTATTTGCAAAACTATGTCAAAGTAATTCTCGTAGTCAACTTAATAGTTCTACCAACCCTGTTCTTAAACAAATCTACACTTTATTCAGTTCCAAATTTACAAAGACAAACCTTTATTGTAACTTCTTAACTAAAAATCTTTCGCCAATCAACTAAAACATAGTCACTTTCGTCATTTCTCAACTAAACTTATTATCCAATCAACCAAAAATAGTCAGGATTAATCTCATTCAACACCGTTCTTAACTAAAACAACCTTTCTCTTAGATAAAAATTGTCAAAGGAATCTTTCCAACACTGTTCATAACTAACTTTATCCATCGTCAAGTAATTGAAAATAGTCTTGTTCATCATTTCGTAACAGCCATTATGTTTCGTCAAGTAAGAAAAAATAACCAAAGATATCTTTCATCGCTGTTCTTAACTAACATTATACTTTGGGGAGCACAAAAATAGTCTCCCTCATCATGTTTTGTCTTTTTTGCTTAACTAAAAGTATTCATCAGTCAACTAAAAAATAGTTACTTCATCATGTTTCCCTGTCATTTCTTAACTGAAATATCACTTCTCTCATTTGAAAAATAGTCATGTGTTGCCTCTTTCCAACACTATTCTTGACTAAAGTAACCTTTCACTTCGCTAAAATAGTCATATTCATCATTGTTCCTAACTAAAATTATATGTCGTTAAGTAAGAAATATAGTCAAAGACACTCTTCGAGACATCAAAGACATCCTTTAAGACATCAAAGTTATTCTCAGAGGCATAAAAGCTATTCTCAGAGACATAAAAGTTATTCTCAGAGCTATCAAAATTATTCTCGATGCCATCAAAAAGTATTTTCTCGTTCATCAAAGTTAATCTCAGAGTTAACAAAGGTAATCTCTAACTCACTCTCGTACATCAAAGTTGTTTCAAAGACATCAAAGTTGTTCTCAGAGTTATCCAAAGATATTCTCATGTCCGCAAAAGTTATTCTGAGCTATCAAAGTTAATCTCAGACATCTCCGTTCATAAAAGTTATTCTCTAAGAGCTATCAAAAGTTATTCTCAGTCTTGAAATGTTATTCTCTAAGTAACTTTCCATTCATCAAAGTTATTCTCTCTAAGCCATCAATGTTCTTCTCTAAGACATAAAAAAGTTATTATCTATGTCATCAAAAAGTTATTCTCTGAGCTAACAAAATACTACTCATGTTCTCAAAGACATTCTCAAAGTCATCAAAGTTATTCTAAGAGCTAACAAAAGTTATTCTCAGAGTCACCTTCGTTCTTCAGAGAAACTTTCCAAAACATCTTTGTTCATCAAAGTTATTCTCGGAGTCATCAAAAGGTATTCTCTAACTCACTTTGTTCATTAAAGTTAATTTCTATGTTATAAAAGTTATTCTCAGAGACATCTAAAGTTAATCTTGCTCATCAAAGTTGTTCTCTAAGACATCAAAGTTGTTCTCTAAGACATCAATGTTGTTCTCTAAGACATCAATGTTGTTCTCTTAATCATAAAAGTTATTTCCCGAGCTATCAAAGTTTTTCTTCGTTCATTAAAGTTATTCTCAGAGTCATCAAAAGTGATCTCTAATTCACCTTAGTTCATCAATGTTGATCTCTAAGACACCTTCGTTCATCAAAGAAACTCTCCTTCTTCCATCAAGTTATACTTTAAGACAACATTGTTGTTCTTTAAGACATCTTCAGTCATAAAATTTATATCCAAAATGTAACTAGTTCAGCTTTTCATACCAAACCTGCACTTCTGTTAAAATATATTTTCTTAGTCACTTTACCCTAAAACTGTTCTCTGAACTACACTGCTCAAACCTATGTAACCTATCCTCTCCACCCAATGTTACTTAGTTAACGTAACGTTCCTAAACCTAACTTTACCTATCCTAACATAACTTACCTTACCTTACCTGTCTTACCTAACTTACCTAACCTAACCTAACTTATCCTGCTTAACCTAACTTACCTACATTACCTAACTTAACCTGCTTAACCTAACTTACATAACTTAAACTAACCTAACCTGCATAACCTAACTTTACCTATCCTAACTTACCTTACCTTACCTATCTTACCTAACTTACCTAACCTAACCTAACTTATCCTGCTTAACCTAACTTACCTACATTACCTATCTCAACCTGCTTAACCTAACTTACATAACTTAACCTAACCTAAACTGCATAACCTAACTTTACCTATCCTAACTTAACTTACCTTACCTTACCTAACTTACCTAACTTAACCTGCATAACCTAACCTGCTTAACTTAACTTACCTTACCTTACCTATCTTACCTACATTACCTAATTTAACCTGCTTAACCTAACTTTACCTATCCTAACTTAACCTGCATAACCTAACCTGCTTAACTTAACTTACCTTACCTTACCTATCTTACCTACATTACCTAACTTAACCTGCTTAACCTAACTTTACCTATCCTAACTTAACTTACCTTACCTTACCTATCTTACCTAACTTACCTAACTTAACCTAACTTATCCTCCTTAACCTAACTTACCTACCTTACCTAACTTACCTACCCTACCTAATTTAACCTGCTTAACCTAACTTACCTACCTTACCTAACTTAACCTAACCTAACTTACCTACCCTACCTAATTTAACCTGCTTAACCTAACTTACCTTACCTAACTTAACCTAACTTACCTGACCTAACTTAACCTAACTTACCTACATTACCTAACTTAACCTGCTTAACCTAACTTACATAACTTATCTTACCTATCCTAACCTAACCTAACTTGCTTTACCTAACTTAATCTTACATTCCCAAACTGATGTATACTAACTTATCTAGTCCAATCAGACATGATCTAACTTACATAATTATTCCTGCTTGTCTTTTGTGTTTCGTCAATCATTGTCTCATATTCATTTACTCATTTCAAGAATTAATTTCTCAAATGGACATTTTTGCATTTCAAGTGTTATTTGTTTAAGATTGGGTGTCTAACCATTTCAAAGGATTTTTGTTATATATGGGAATTTACTCGTTTCAAGGGCTAATTTCTCAAATGGTCATTTTTGCAGATCAAGGGTTATTTGTTAAAGTTCATCAAGTTGCTCATAAGTTGTATTTATTATGTTTGTTATCATTTATTCTTATTCCCCAACCCCTTAACCTAACCTCTTGTAATCTTAGTGTATTTAGTAGGTTCTATCATATGTTCTTATTCCCCAACCCTTTAACCTAACCTTTCAGATGTAGTTTATTGTGTTTTTGACGTATTTGTTGAATATATTATCCTTTTCATAACCTTTCAGATGTAGTTTTGTTTCTCCTTTGTATATTTTTACCCAAACCCACCATCCCACTTAACCTTCTTTCCTTCTTTTACTTTGTTTCTCCTACCCCTTCTAACCCCCTTTTCTATCTCTCTCCCTTATTCTCTCTCTTCCTCCCCCTCTCTCTCACTCATTTGCTCAAATGCTCTCTTGTTTCTCAAATTCAAGTCTTAATGCTCCCATTCTCTCACCCTCACTCTCATTCACTTAGTTTTTCTTTTTTCTCAAATTCAAGTCTTAGTGCTCCCATGCTCTTCCTCCCCCTCTATCTTACTCTTTTCTACTCTTTTCATGCTTTTACTGCCTTGCTCTCTTGTTTTTTCTCAATTTCAAGTCTTAGTAGATCTGATTCTTTACTATTGTAATTTTATTATTACTAAGATAAAGAATGAACTTATATGTGAAAACAAAGTAAAAGAAGGAAAGAAGGTTAAGTGGGATGGTGGGTTTGGGTAAAAATATACAAAGGAGAAACAAAACTACATCTGAAAGGTTATGAAAAGGATAATATATTCAACAAATACGTCAAAAACACAATAAACTACATCTGAAAGGTTAGGTTAAAGGGTTGGGGAATAAGAACATATGATAGAACCTACTAAATACACTAAGATTACAAGAGGTTAGGTTTAGGGGTTGGGGAATAAGAATAAATGATAACAAACATAATAAATACACTAAGATTACAAGAGGTTAGGTTAAGGGGTTGGGGAATAAGAATAAATGATAACAAACATAATAAATACAACTTATGAGCAACTTGATGAACTTTAACAAATAACCCTTGATTTGCAAAAATGACCATTTGAGAAATTAGCCCTTGAAACGAGTAAATTCCCATATATAACAAAAATCCTTTGAAATGGTTAGACACCCAATCTTAAACAAATAACACTTGAAATGCAAAAATGTCCATTTGAGAAATTAATTCTTGAAATGAGTAAATGAATATGAGACAATGATTGACGAAACACAAAAGACAAGCAGGAATAATTATGTAAGTTAGATCATGTCTGGTTGGACTAGATAAGTTAGGATACATCAGTTTGGGAATGTAAGATTAAGTTAGGTAAAGCAAGTTAGGATAGGTAAGATAAGTTATGTAAGTTAGGTTAAGCAGGTTAAGTTAGGTAATGTAGGTAAGTTAGGTTAAGTTAGGTAAGGTAAGTTAGGTTAAGTTAGGTAAGGTAAGTTAGGTTAAGCAGGTTAAATTAGGTAGGGTAGGTAAGTTAGGTTAGGTTAAGTTAGGTAAGGTAGGTAAGTTAGGTTAAGGAGGATAAGTTAGGTTAAGTTAGGTAAGTTAGGTAAGATAGGTAAGGTAAGGTAAGTTAAGTTAGGATAGGTAAAGTTAGGTTAAGCAGGTTAAGTTAGGTAATGTAGGTAAGATAGGTAAGGTAAGGTAAGTTAAGTTAAGCAGGTTAGGTTATGCAGGTTAAGTTAGGATAGGTAAAGTTAGTTTAAGCAGGTTAAGCAAACTGCTATAGACAATTATATAACTGCTGCTGATAATGTCAACTGGGAGTCCGAGTTAGGTAACATAGAGGACATCAACCTAGCAGTGCAATCTTTTCTTCAAAAAACTCTTAGCCTTTATAACACCCACTGTCCTATGCTTACAAAACAAGTCACAACCAAAAGGCTTAACAATCCCTGGCTTACAAAGGGAATACTTAAATCCATTAATAAAAAACATGACCTTGAGAAGAAGTATAGGTTAGGAATTGTCTCCAAAGAATTCTCAAAGAATTACTCATTATTGCTATCTAAGATAATTAGACGAGCCAAAACTAAATACTACGAAGATAAATTTACCCAAATAAAGAACAACATTAAACAAACTTGGAGCACAATTTCACAAATATTGGGATCAAAGAAGTCTTTAAATAACAAACCAACACTCCTGTTCAATAACGATGGTCAGCTTTCAGCCTCTGATTCTGCTATTGAGTTCAATAGGTTCTTCTCTTCCATTGGTTCATCCCTTGCAAATGATATTCCATCTTCCAGTACTGACATTAAGGTCTATCTTACAGGTAACTATCCACAGTCTCTGTACCTAAAGCCTATTAATTCCACTGACGTCAATGAGATAATCCTTTCCCTTAAAACCAAGTCTAGTGCCCTTGAGGAGATACCAACTTTAATTTACAAAAAAGCCTCCAGATCTTTAGCCCCTGCTATTGCTTTGCTCTTCAACAAGTCACTTGAACTCCAAACCTTTCCAGATATTCTAAAAAAAGCGAGAGTAACGCCTGTCCACAAATGTGGTGATCTCGCAGATGTTAACAACTACAGACCTATATCAATCCTGCCAAACTTGTCAAAAATTTTTGAAAAACTAATCTATAAGCAGCTTTACTCATATCTAGCCAAACACAATATACTTAGCCGTTGCCAATATGGCTTCAGACCCAAAAAAAGCACTAACGATGCACTTATTAGTATACTTAACTCGATTCATACAGCTCTTGAGAAAAATGAGTTCCCTGTTGGGTTATTTGTGGACCTGCGTAAAGCTTTTGACACTGTCAACCACCAAAACCTTCTTCTTAAATTACATCATTATGGAGTCAGAGGACACTCCCTACAATACTTCAAATCCTACCTTACTGACTCCAATATGTTTCTGTGAATAATACAATTTCTCCCACCCTACCCATCAACATTGGTGTTCCTCAGGGCAGCATACTTGGCCCTCTCCTCTTTCTCATCTACATTAATGACCTTCCAAATGCCTCCCAACACCTCAAACCAATTCTATTTGCTGACGACACAACCTTCATTTACTTCAGTCCTGACCCCCTTGCTCTAAATGCCACAGTAAATACTGAGCTAAATAAAGTCCATCTTTGGCTAACTGCCAACAAACTCACCCTTAACATTGACAAAACTTTCTATATTCTGTTTGGCAATAAATCCTCTAATCAAATAAATCTAAAAATAAACAATACCCAAATTTGTAACAAATTAGATGGCAAATTCCTTGGCATTATCATTGACCACAAGCTGAATTTCCAGGGACACATTCTAAATATATATAAAAAAGTTTCAAAAACTATGAGCATTCTTTCTAAGATCAGATATTATGTACCACGCCCTGCCCTGGTGACTCTCTATTACTCCCTTATCTATCCATATCTCAACTATGGTATTTGTGCTTGGGGCTCTACTACCCAAAATCACTTACGTCCTCTAATTACTCAACACAAAGCTGCTATTAGGACAATATCCAACTCTGGCCCCAGATATCACTCGGTACCCCTACTCAAATCTCTGAATATATTAGACATTAAGTCACTGCACATTCTCTCATGTGTATTATACATATATAAAACGCTAAACTGTAATGCCAATCCTGATCTCAAAAGCTTCATAGAAGGTTGTAACAGAACCCATGAGCACTGCACCAGAAATAAATACAGTTTTGATATTCCTAGAGTACGACTTAATCAAACTAGAAATGCTCTACAAATCAAGGGGCCCAGAATGTGGAATGACCTTCCCAACCATGTTAAAGACTGTACCTCTCTCAACCAGTTTAAGATAAAAACGAAGCTATACCTAATAAATTCCCTGTAACCTACCTTACCCTTCTATTGTCAACCAATGTCTGGTTTTTTTTAAAGAGCGCTGTTTGTCGACATAATTGTATTTGTGCTGCTTTTTCAGCTATGTTTTCATTCTACTCTTTATGCTCAATTAGTATTAAGCTTGTCATTTAAGTTTTTCATGGCCGAAACGCTTTGCGTAATAGTGGCTTTAGGCATTGTATGTACTAGCTCTACCTATAAGTCAACCAATCTTTGTAAAAATTTCTTGTATGTACGTACCTTACCTAAATAAACATTTATTTATTTATTTATTTATTAAGTTAGGTAATGTAGGTAAGATAGGTAAGGTAAAGTAAGTTAAGTTATGCAGGTTAAGTTAGGTAAGTTAGGTAAGGTAAGGTAAGTTAAGTTAGGATAGGTAAAGTTAGGTTATGCAGGTTAGGTTAGTTTAAGTTATGTAAGTTAGGTTAAGCAGGTTAAGTTAGGTAATGTAGGTAAGTTAGGTTAAGCAGGATAAGTTAGGTTAGGTTAGGTAAGTTAGGTAAGATAGGTAAGGTAAGGTAAGTTATGTTAGGATAGGTAAAGTTAGGTTTAGGAACGTTACGTTAACTAAGTAACATTGGGTGGAGAGGATAGGTTACATAGGTTTGAGCAGTGTAGTTTTTTTTTTTTTTTTTTTTTTTTTTTTTTTTTAGATATATACAAGAGTTGTTACATTCTTGTACAGCCACTAGTACGCGTAGCGTTTCGGGCAAGTCCTTAATCCTATGGTCCCTGGAATACGATCCCCTGCCGCGAAAAATAGTTTTTTCATCCAAGTACACATTTTACTGTTGCGTTAAACAGAGGCTACAGTTAAGGAATTGCGCCCAGTAAATCCTCCCCGGCCAGGATACGAACCCATGACATAGCGCTCGCGGAACGCCAGGCGAGTGTCTTACCACTACACCACGGAGACTGCAAGTTCAGAGAACAGTTTTAGGGTAAAGTGACTAAGAAAATATATTTTAACAGAAGTGCAGGTTTGGTATGAAAAGCTGAACTAGTTACATTTTGGATATAAATTTTATGACTGAAGATGTCTTAAAGAACAACAATGTTGTCTTAAAGTATAACTTGATGGAAGAAGGAGAGTTTCTTTGATGAACGAAGGTGTCTTAGAGATCAACATTGATGAACTAAGGTGAATTAGAGATCACTTTTGATGACTCTGAGAATAACTTTAATGAACGAAGAAAAACTTTGATAGCTCGGGAAATAACTTTTATGATTAAGAGAACAACATTGATGTCTTAGAGAACAACATTGATGTCTTAGAGAACAACTTTGATGTCTTAGAGAACAACTTTGATGAGCAAGATTAACTTTAGATGTCTCTGAGAATAACTTTTATAACATAGAAATTAACTTTAATGAACAAAGTGAGTTAGAGAATACCTTTTGATGACTCCGAGAATAACTTTGATGAACAAAGATGTTTTGGAAAGTTTCTCTGAAGAACGAAGGTGACTCTGAGAATAACTTTTGTTAGCTCTTAGAATAACTTTGATGACTTTGAGAATGTCTTTGAGAACATGAGTAGTATTTTGTTAGCTCAGAGAATAACTTTTTGATAACATAGAGAATAACTTTTTTATGTCTTAGAGAAGAACATTGATGGCTTAGAGAGAATAACTTTGATGAACGGAAAGTTACTTAGAGTATAACATTTCATGTCTGAGAATAACTTTTGATAGCTCTTAGAGAATAACTTTTAAGAACGGAGATGTCTGAGATTAACTTTGATAGCTCAGAATAACTTTTGCGGACATGAGAATATCTTTGGATAACTCTGAGAACAACTTTGATGTCTTTGAAACAACTTTGATGTACGAGAGTGAGTTAGAGATTACCTTTGTTAACTCTGAGATTAACTTTGATGAACGAGAAAATACTTTTTGATGGCATCGAGAATAATTTTGATAGCTCTGAGAATAACTTTTATGTCTCTGAGAATAGCTTTTATGCCTCTGAGAATAACTTTGATGTCTTAAAGGATGTCTTTGATGTCTCGAAGAGTGTCTTTGACTATATTTCTTACTTAACGACATATAATTTTAGTTAGGAACAATGATGAATATGACTATTTTAGCGAAGTGAAAGGTTACTTTAGTCAAGAATAGTGTTGGAAAGAGGCAACACATGACTATTTTTCAGATGAGAGAAGTGATATTTCAGTTAAGAAATGACAGGGAAACATGATGAAGTAACTATTTTTTAGTTGACTGATGAATACTTTTAGTTAAGCAAAAAAGACAAAACATGATGAGGGAGACTATTTTTGTGCTCCCCAAAGTATAATGTTAGTTAAGAACAGCGATGAAAGATATCTTTGGTTATTTTTTCTTACTTGACGAAACATAATGGCTGTTACGAAATGATGAACAAGACTATTCTCAATTACTTGACGATGGATAAAGTTAGTTATGAACAGTGTTGGAAAGATTCCTTTGACAATTTTTATCTAAGAGAAAGGTTGTTTTAGTTAAGAACGGTGTTGAATGAGATTAATCCTGACTATTTTTGGTTGATTGGATAATAAGTTTAGTTGAGAAATGACGAAAATGACTGTTTTAGTTGATTGGCGAAAGATTTTTAGTTAAGAAGTTACAATAAAGGTTTGTCTTTGTAAATTTGGAACTGAATAAAGTGTAGATTTGTTTAAGAACAGGGTTGGTAGAACTATTAAGTTGACTACAAGAATTACTTTGACATAGTTTTGCAAATAAAAACTGGGTGACTAAAATTGTTGAGGGAACTGTATTGCAGTTTAATATTATTTGACAAAGAACTAGTTAATGAATGGAAGAAACAAATTGGTTTAAAGAAACAAAGAACATAAAAAATTGAGGTTAAGTAAGGGAATGAACACAGATAACATGTAAGAAAAAAGTTGATGAATAGAGTGAACATGCAGGGAATATGAACTTACAGAAAATATGAAAACATGATAAGGAACATAGGGAATACAAAGAATGAACAATAAACTTGTGAAGAACATAGAGAACTTTGACTACTGAAGGTGTATGTTTAATAAAGCTGAGTTACGAAAACAATGCCTTAAGATGCTACTGTAAGTAATGACCTAGTGAACATGCAAGTATCTTTAATTGTACGAAGATGTCTTAGAATGATTTATATCGACCTTATTTGAAAAATGGATAACTACTAAATGCTTTGTAGTAACTCTCTGTGAAATAGTAATGTTACTGTTGTTGTTGTTAATAACGATGATCTACTTACTTACTAAAATGACAGAAACAACTAGTTTTTGCGAATTAGTACAAAGATGAATAGAGAATATGTAGTGGACTGTAATGAACGGGTAAGAACATGTAGCGGAGGGATGGAGGAAAATTGTAAGAAAGGGTTGAAAGTTGGGCGGGGGGAACATGCTGGGACGTGTAAAGGATTAAGAGATGGTAAGAGATGGTATCAAGATGTGCGGAAAACATGCTACAACATGTAAAGTAGACAGCGTAGTGAGATGCGAGGCGAACATGCTGAGACGTGTAAAGGATTGAGAGAGATTGTAAGGGTTGGTACCAAGATGCGCGGAAAACATGCTACATGTAAAGTAGAAAAAGCGTAGTGAGTTGGGCGGTGAACACGCTAGGACTTGTAATGGATGGAAGGAGTTGGGGTTATGTGACTGCTTGGATAAAGAGTTAGGCCGGAGATGGACTTGATCGAATATATTTATGTCTGATGATCTAAGGCTGAGGAAATGGAGCTTGGCTAATGCCCTGATTAATTTTACTAGGTTAGAAATAAGGTGATCTTAAATCTCAGGCGATTTAGTTGGAAAATAAAGAACTTGTACAAAATGAACTAAGCTGGGGGACAAGAGTTGAAACTTGATAATTGAACTGGTTTTTATTTACTATGTCTGAAAATGTAGTTGGGTGTTTAAATCTCAGGGGGATTTGGACTGATAGTAATGAATTTACAGGAGTGAACTTGGACAGAGGACAAGAGCTAGAGTTTTATAATTGTTTACATCATATTTACTTTGTCTGAAATACAGAGGGTAAAAATTTCAGGGAAATTGATGGGTTATTTACAAAGATACGAGAGAGAACTAAGGTGGGGACGAGAGCTGGAGCTCGTTAACTGTTTTGATCTTATTTACGGTGCCTGAAATACAGAGTGTAAAAATTTCAGGGGAATTGATAGGATATTAACAAAGACTTGAGGGTGGAGTAGGGTGGGGGACGAGAGCTGGAGCTCAGTAACTGACTTGATCTTATTTACTACGACTGAAATATGACTGTTTAAAATTCAGGGGATTGGACTGCTAGTAGCGAAAATGTGGTCTCTGTCAAATTTGGGTCTTCAATTGGACTCTGATTAATTTCGATCAAGAACTGGACTCTGATGAATTTTGTTCTCAAAGTAGACTCTGGCGAATTTGAGCATAAACTGGACTCTGACGAAAATTGGGTATAAAATGGATTACAGGACTACAGGACAGATTACAGGACTCTGATGAAATTTGAGCTTAAAACTGTCTCTGACTAATTTTGCTCTCAAAGTAGACTCTGGCAAATTTCTGTTGATAATTGGACTCTGATGAAATATAAGCTTAAAACTGTCTCTGACTAATTTTGCTCACAAAGTGGACTCTGTTCATTTTTAGGTATAAAATGGTCTCTGACGAAATTCTGTCTATAACTGGGCTCTGTTCAATTTTGGTCTTTACAGGTGAAATAGCCGTAAATGGATATAAAACTAAATGTTATGGCTAAGTTGTCTGTTTTCCTTAACAAAACATCTAAGACAATATTCTGTGAAAATGGTCTTTTTACAAATTCGGTCATAAACATATAAATAAACTTCTATGATTATTTGAAACTCTGAAAATAACTGTAAGGAAATAGAAAGAGAGAGAGAGAGAGAGAGAGAGAGAGAGAGAGAGAGAGAGAGAGAGAGAGAGAGAGAGAGAGAGAGAGAGAGAGAGAGAGAGAGAGAGAGAGAGAAAGGGACGGTCCAGATATTATGGTGAAGATAAGATAAGATAAGATAAGAGGCATGCGGTGTCTGGCTGACGGTCTAAAGTAAACACAGGCGGGCCAAAGATTGTGAGGTAAGGGGGGGGAGGGAGGGGGTGTGAGTTATGAGCGGGAGATGCAGGGGAAGGCCATGAAATGATTCAGATATATAGCAATATACTAGTTTCTAAGTAAGAATCCCATAAGAACTCTTAACAAAACTCGTATGAAATTATTTTCATCATAAGAACTTTAACAAACTCGTATGACATTATTTCATCATAAGAATTCCAAATCTGTGACTGCCCAAATTTACCTGAAAACCCTCACTCTCACGCGGGATATTGGAACCTGAAAACCCTCACTCTCACGCGGGATATTGGACCTCAAACAAAATATCACCTGTGAGTCGTATGACTCACAGGTGATATCTGGCCTGAAACAAAATATCACCTGTGAGTCTTCCTCCCTACTACTCACTAGCGCCCACAGGATGAGTATTGGGGGTCCACTACCACCACCATGCTGGGTATTGGGTCCACTAGCAACTACAAGATAGGTAAGGGGTTCACTACCACACACACGATGGGTATGGGGTCCACTACAACCCACAGGATGGGTAAAGGCCCACTAGCAACCACAGGATAAATATGGCGTTCACTACCACTCACAGGATGAGTATGGGGTCCAGTACCTCCCACAAGATGGGTATGGGGTCCACTTCCACCCACAAGATAAGTATGGGGTTCACTATTACCCGAAAGATGTATATGGGGGTCCACTTCCACCCACAAGATGGGTATGGGGTCCACTACCACTCCACAAGATGGGCATGGGGTCCACTTCCACCCACAAGATAAGTATGGGGTTCACTATCACCCACAAGATGTATATGGGGGTCCACTACCTCCCACTAGATGGGTATGGGGTCCACTTCCACCCAAAAGATAAGTATGGGGTTCACTATCACCCACAAGATGTATATGGGGGTCCACTTTCACCCACAAGATGGGTATGGGGTCCACTACCACTCCACAAGATTGGCATGGGGTCCGTTATCACCCACAAGATAGGTATGGGGTCCACCTCCACCCACAAGATAGGTATGGGGTCCACTACCACCCAAAAAATAGGTGTGGGGTCCACTTCTACCAACAAGATGGGTATGGGGTCCACAACCACCCACAAGATGGGTATGGGGTTCGGTAACACCCTCAAGTTGGGTATGGGGTACACTTCCACCCACAAGATAGGTATATTAGGGTCCACTACAACCAACAAGAGGGGTATGGCGTCCACTACCACCCACATTTGGGTATTAGGTCCACTACCTCCCACAAGATGAGTATGGGGCCCACTTTCACCAACAAGATAGATAAGGGGTCCACTACCACCCACAAGATGGGTATGGGGTCCACTTCCACCCACATGATAGGTATGGGGTCCACTACCACCCACAAGATGGGTATGGGGGTCCAATACCACCCACAAGATGGGTATTGGGTCCACTACCACCCACAAGATTGGTATTGGTCCAATAACACTCACAGGATGGGTATGGGGTCCTCTACCAACCACAAGATGGGTATGGGAGTTCACAACCGCCTACAAGATCGGTATGGGGTCCACTTCCATCCACAAGATAGGTATGAGGTCCACTACCACCCACATGTTGGGTATGGGGTCCACTACCACCCACAAGATGGGTATGGTGTCCACTACCACCCACAAGATGAGTATGGGGTTCACTACCTCCCACATGATGGGTATGGGGTCCACTTCGACCCACAAGATGGGTATAGGGTCCACTACCACCCACAAGATGGGTATGGGGTCCACTTCCACCTACATGATGGGTATAGGGCCCACTAACACCCATAGGATGGGCAAGGGGTCAACTACCACCCACAAGATTGGTTTGGGGGTTCACTACCCCTCACAAGATGGGTATGGGGTCCACTACCACTCACAAGATGGGTATAGGGTCCACTACCGCCACACAAGATGGGTATGGGGTTCCACTACCGCCCACAAGATGGGTATGGGATCCACTACCATTTACAAATGGGTATGGGGTCCACTACCGCCTACAAGATAGGTATGGGGTCCACTAGCACCTACAAGTTGGGTATGGAATCCACTACCACGCACACGATGGGTATCGGATCACCTTCCACCCACAGGATGGGTATGGGATTCACTACCACCCAAAGGATGAGTATGGGGTCCACTACCACCCACAAGATGGGTATGGGGTCCACTATCATCAACAAGATGGATATGGGGTTCACTACCGCCTACAAAATGCGTATGGGGTTCACTAGCACCCCACAAGATGGGTATGGGGTCCACTACCACCCACAAGAAGGGTATGGGGTCCACTACCACCCACAAAATGGGTATAGGGTCCACTACCCACCCACAGGATGAGAATGCTGGTCCACTACCACCAACAAGATAGGTATGGGTTTCACTAGCACCTACAAGATGCGTATGGGGTCCACTACCACCTTCAGGATGAGTATGGGGTCCACTACCACAAACATGGTGGGTATGGGGTCCGCTAGCACCTACAAGATAGGTATGGGGTCCACTAAAACACAAACGATGGGTCTCGGGTCCACTACCACCCACAGGCCGGGTATGGGGTCCACTACCACCCACAAGATGGGTATGGTGTCCACTACCACCCACAAGATGAGTATGGGGCCACTACCTCCCACATGATGGGTATGGGGTCCACTTCCACCAACATGATGGGTATAGGGCCCACTAAAACCCATAGGATGTGCAAGGGGGTCCACTACCACCCACAAGATTGGTATGGGGTTTCACTACCACCCACAAGATGGGTATGGGGTCCACTATCACTCACAAGATGGGTGTAGGGTCCACTACCGCCACACAAGATGGGTATGGGGGTCCACTATCGCCCACAAGATAGGTATGGGATCCACTACCATTTACAAATGGGTATGGTGTCCACTACCGTCTACAAGATAGGTATGGGGTCCACTAGCACCTACAAGTTGGGTATGGGATCCACTACCACCCACAAGATAGGTATGGGGTCCACTTCCACCCACATGATAGGTATGGGGTCCACAACTACCCAAAAGATAGGTACGGGGTCCAGTACCATCCACAAGATGGGTATGGGGTCCATTTCCACCCCCAAGATAGATGTAGGGGTCCACTACCTCCCACAAAATGGGTATGGGGTCCACTTCCACCCACAAGATAGGTATGGGGTCCATTACCACCCACAAGTCTGGTATGGGTTCCACTACCGCCCACAAGATGAGTATCAGGTCCACTTCCACCCACAAGACGGGTATGGGGTCCACTACCACCCACAGGAAGGGTATAAGGTCCACTACCAACCACAGATTATTTATGGAGTCCACTTCCACCCACAAGATGGGTATTGGGTCAACTACCACCCACAGGATGGGTATGGGGTCCAATACCACCCATAAGAAGAGAATCGGGTTCACTACCACCCACAGGATGGGTATAGGGTCCACTACGAACTACAGGATAGGTATTGGGTCCACTACCACCAACAAGATGAGTATGGGTTCCACTACTAACAACAAGATGGGTATGGGGTCCACTAATATCCACAAGATGGGTATGGGGCCCAATACCATCCACAAGATGGGTATGGGGTCCACTACCATCCACAGGATTGGTATGGGCTCCACTACCACCCACAAGAAGGGTATGGGGTCCACTACCACCCACAGAATGGGTATAGGGTCCACTACCCACCCACAGGATGAGAATGCTGGTCCACTACCACCAACAAGATAGGTATGGGTTTCACTAGCACCTACAAGATGCGTATGGGGTCCACTACCACCCACATGATGAGTATGGGGTCAACAACTACACAAAAGATAGGTATAGGGTCCAGTACTATCCACAAGATGGGTATGAGGTCCACTTCCACCCACAAGATAGATGTAGGGGTCCACTACCTCCCACAAAACGGGTATGGGGTCCACTACCACCGACATGATGGATGTAGGGCGCACTAACACCCCATAGGATGGGTAAGGTTCCACTACCACCAACATGGTGGGTATGGGGTCCACTACCACCTAAAGATGGGCTTATGGTCCACTACCGCCATACAAAATGGGTATGGGGGTCAACTACCGCTCACAATATGGGTATGGGGTCCACTATCATCCACAAATGGGTATGGGGTCCGCTACCGCCTACAAGATGAGTATGGGGTCCATTAGCCCCTACAAGATGGGTATTGGGACCACTACCACACACACAATGGGTATCGGGTCCACTACCACACACAGGCCGGGTATGGGGTCCACTACCACCCACAAGATGGGTATGGTGTCCACTGCCACCCACAAGATGAGTTTGGGGTCCACTACCTCCCACATGATGGGTATGGGGTCCACTTCCACCCACAATATGGGTATAGGGTTCACTACCACTCACAAGATGGGTATGGGGTCCATTTACATGAACATGATGGGTATAGGGCCCACTAACACCCATAGGATAGGCAGGAGGTCCACAACCACCCACAAGATTAGTATGGGGTCTACTACGGCCCAAAAGATGGGTATAGGGTCCACTACGCCAACAAGATGGGTATGGGGTCCACTACCGCCTAAAAAATGCGTATGTGGTCCAACAGCACCCCACAAGATGGGTATGGGGTCCACCACCACCCACAGGATGAGTATAGGGTCCCCTCCCAACCACTGGATGGGTATGGGTCCACTACCACCCACAAGATGAGTATGGGGTCCACTAACATCCACAAAATGGTTACGGGGCCCACTGCCACCCACAAAATGGGCATGGGGTCTACTACCACCCACAAGATGGGTATGGGATCCACTACCACCCACAAGATTAGTATGGGGTCCACTACCACCCACAAGATGGGCATGGGGTCTACTACGGCCCAAAAGATGGGTATAGGGTCCACTACGCCAACAAGATGGGTATGGGGTCCACTACCGCCTAAAAAATGCGTATGTGGTCCACCAGCACCCCACAAGATGGGTATGGGGTCCACCACCACCCACAAGAAGGGTATGGGGTCCACTACCACCCACAGAATGGGTATAAGGTCCACTACCCACCCACATGATGAGTATGGGGGTCCACTACCACCAGCAAGATAGGTATGGGTTTCACTAGCACCTACAAGATGCGTATGGGGTCCACTACCACCCACAAGATGAGTATGGGGTCCACTACCACCAACATGGTGGGTATGGGGTCCACTAGAACCTACAAGATAGGTATGGGGCCCACTACCACACACACGATGGGTATCAGGTCCACTACCACCCACTGGATGGGTATAGGGTCCACTACAACCCATAAGATGGGTATGGGGTCCACTACCACCCACAAGATTAGTATGGGGTCCACTACCTCCCACATGATGGGTATGGGGTCCACTTCCACCCACAAGATGGGTATGGGGTCCACTACCATTTACAAATGGGTATGGTGTCCACTACCGTCTACAAGATAGGTATGGGGTCCACTAGCACCTACAAGTTGGGTATGGGATCCACTACCACCCACAAGATAGGTATGGGGTCCACTTCCACCCACATGATAGGTATGGGGTCCACAACTACCCAAAAGATAGGTACGGGGTCCAGTACCATCCACAAGATGGGTATGGGGTCCATTTCCACCCCCAAGATAGATGTAGGGGTCCACTACCTCCCACAAAATGGGTATGGGGTCCACTTCCACCCACAAGATAGGTATGGGGTCCATTACCACCCACAAGTCGGGTATGGGTTCCACTACCGCCCACAAGATGAGTATCAGGTCCACTTCCACCCACAAGACGGGTATGGGGTCCACTACCACCCACAGGAAGGGTATAAGGTCCACTACCAACCACAGATTAGGTATGGAGTCCACTTCCACCCACAAGATGGGTATTGGGTCAACTACCACCCACAGGATGGGTATGGGGTCCAATACCACCCATAAGAAGAGAATCGGGTTCACTACCACCCACAGGATGGGTATAGGGTCCACTACGAACTACAGGATAGGTATTGGGTCCACTACCACCAACAAGATGAGTATGGGGTCCACTACTAACAACAAGATGGGTATGGGGTCCACTAATATCCACGAGATGGGTATGGGGCCCAATACCATCCACAAGATGGGTATGGGGTCCACTACCATCCACAGGATTGGTATGGGCTCCACTACCACCCACAAGAAGGGTATGGGGTCCACTACCACCCACAGAATGGGTATAGGGTCCACTACCCACCCACAGGATGAGAATGCTGGTCCACTACCACCAACAAGATAGGTATGGGTTTCACTAGCACCTACAAGATGCGTATGGGGTCCACTACCACCCACATGATGAGTATGGGGTCAACAACTACACAAAAGATAGGTATAGGGTCCAGTACCATCCACAAGATGGGTATGAGGTCCACTTCCACCCACAAGATAGATGTAGGGGTCCACTACCTCCCACAAAACGGGTATGGGGTCCACTACCACCGACATGATGGATGTAGGGCGCACTAACACCCCATAGGATGGGTAAGGTTCCACTACCACCAACATGGTGGGTATGGGGTCCACTACCACCTAAAGATGGGCTTATGGTCCACTTCCGCCACACAAAATGGGTATGGGGGTCAACTACCGCTCACAATATGGGTATGGGGTCCACTATCATCCACAAATGGGTATGGGGTCCGCTACCGCCTACAAGATGGGTATGGGATCCATTAGCCCCTACAAGATGGGTATTGGGACCACTACCACACACACGATGGGTATCGGGTCCACTACCACCCACAGGCCGGGTATGGGGTCCACTACCACCCACAAGATGGGTATGGTGTCCACTGCCACCCACAAGATGAGTATGGGGTCCACTACCTCCCACATGATGGGTATGGGGTCCACTTCCACCCACAAGATGGGTATAGGGTTCACTACCACCCACAAGATGGGTATGGGGTCTATTTACACCAATATGATGGGTATAGGGCCCACTAACACCCATAGGATAGGCAGGAGGTCCACAACCACCCACAAGATTAGTATGGGGTCTACTACGGCCCAAAAGATGGGTATAGGGTCCACTACGCCAACAAGATGGGTATGGGGTCCACTACCGCCTAAAAAATGCGTATGTGGTCCAACAGCACCCCACAAGATGGGTATGGGGTCCACCACCACCCACAGGATGAGTATAGGGTCCCCTCCCAACCACTGGATGGTTATGGGTCCACTACCACCCACAAGATGAGTATGGGGTCCACTAACATCCACAAAATGGTTACGGGGCCCACTGCCACCCACAAAATGGGCATGGGGTCTACTACCACCCACAAGATGGGTATGGGATCCACTACCACCCACAAGATTAGTATGGGGTCCACTACCACCCACAAGATGGGCATGGGGTCTACTACGGCCCAAAAGATGGGTATAGGGTCCACTACGCCAACAAGATGGGTATGGGGTCCACTACCGCCTAAAAAATGCGTATGTGGTCCACCAGCACCCCACAAGATGGGTATGGGGTCCACCACCACCCACAAGAAGGGTATGGGGTCCACTACCACCCACAGAATGGGTATAGGGTCCACTACCCACCCACATGATGAGTATGGGGGTCCACTACCACCAGCAAGATAGGTATGGGTTTCACTAGCACCTACAAGATGCGTATGGGGTCCACTTCCACCCACAGGATGAGTATGGGGTCCACTACCACCAACATGGTGGGTATGGGGTCCACTAGAACCTACAAGATAGGTATGGGGCCCACTACCACACACACGATGGGTATCGGGTCCACTACCACCCACTGGATGGGTATAGGGTCCACTACAACCCATAAGATGGGTATGGGGTCCACTACCACCCACAAGATTAGTATGGGGTCCACTACCTCCCACATGATGGGTATGGGGTCCACTTCCACCCACAAGATGGGTATGGGGTCCACTACCACCCACAAGATGGGTATGGGGTCCACTTCCCCCGTCATGATGGGTATAGGGCCCACTAACACCCATAGGATGGGCACGGGGTCCACTACCACCCACAAGATTGGTATGGGGATTCACTACCATTTACAAATGGGTATGGGGTCCACTTCTGCCTACAAGATAGGTATGGGGTCCACTAGCACTTACGAGTTGGGTATGGGATCCAGTACCACACACACGATGGGTATCGGATCAACTTCCACCCACGGGATGGGTATGGGGTCCACTACCACCCAAAGGATGAGTATGGGGTCCACTACCACCCAAAGGATGGGTATAGGGTCCATTACTAACCACAGGATGGGTATGGGTCCACTACCACCCACAGGATGAGTATTGGGACCACTACCATCGTCAAAATGGTTATGGGGCCCACTGCAACCCACAAAATAGGTATGGGGTCTACTACCACCCACAAGATTGGTATGGGGTCCACTACGCCCCAAAAGATGGGTATAGGGTCCACTAATGCCAACAAGATGTTTATGGGGTCCACTACCATCCACAAGATGCGTATGGAATCCACTAGCACCCCACAAGATGGGTATGGGGTTCACTACTACACACAGGAGGGGTATCCAGTAAAATACCACCCACAGGATGGGTATGGGATCCACTACCACCCACAAGAAGGGTATGGGGTCCACTATCACCCACAGAATGGGTATATTGTCTACTACCCACAAACAGGATGAGTATGGGGGTCCACTACCACCAACAAGATAGGTATGGGTTTCACTACCACACACACGATGGGTATCGGGTCCACTACCACCCACTGGATGAGTATGGGGTCCACTACCACCAACATGTTGGGTATTTGGTCCACTAGCAACTACAAGATGGGTATGAGGTCCACTACCACACACACGATGGGTATGGGGTCCACTACAACCAACAGGATGGGTATGGGGTTCACTACCACCCACAAGATGGGTATGGTGTCCACTACCACCCACAGGATGGGTATAGGGCCCACTACCAACCAGAGGATAGGTATGGCGTCCACTACCACTCACAGGATGAGAATAGGGTCCAGTACCACCAACAAGATGGGTATGGGGTCCACAACCTCCCACGAGATGGGTATGGGGTCCCCTTTCACCCACAAGATAAGTATGGGGTTCACTACCACCCACAAGATGGATATGGGGGTCCATTTCCCCCCACAAGATGGGTATGGGGTCCACTGCCACCGCACAAGATGGGTATTAGGTCCACTACCTCCCACAAGATGGCTATGGGGTCCACTTCAACCAACAAGATATGTATGGGGGTCCACTACCACCCACAAGATGGGTATGGGGTCCACTTCCACCAACATGATAGGTATAGGGTCCACTACCACCCATAAGATGGGTATCGAGTCCACTTCCTCCCACAAGATGGGTAAGGGGTCCACTACCACATACAAGATTGGTATGGGGTCCACAAACACTCACAAGATGGGTATGGCGTCCTCTACCACCCACAAGATGGGTATAGTCAACTACCGCTCACAAGTTGGGTATGGGGTCCACTACCACCTACAACTTTGTTTGGGGTCCACTACCACCTACAACTTTGTTTGGGGTCCACTACCTCTCACACGATTAGTATGGGGTCCACCTCCACCCACATGATAGGTATGGGGTCTACTACCACCCACAAAATAGGTATGGGGTCCACTTCCACCCACAAGATAGGTATGGGGTCCACAACCACCCGCAAGATGGGTATGGGGTTCAGTATCACCCTCAAGATGGGTATGGAGTCAACTTCCACCCACAATATAGGTATATGGGGGTCCAGTACCACCCACAAGATCGGTATGGGGTCCGCTACAACCGACAAGATGGGTATTAGGTCCACTACCTCCCACAAGATGGATATGGGGTCAACTTCCACCAACAAAAAAGGTATGGGGTCCACTACCACCGACAAGATGGGTATTAGGTCCACTACCTCCCACAAGATGGGTATGGGGTCCACTTCCACCCACATGATGGGTATGGGGTCCACAACTACCCAAAAGATAAGTATAGGGTCCAGAACACTCCACAAGATGGGTATGGGGTCAACTTCCACTCACCTGATAGATGTAGGGGTCCACTACCTCCCACAAAATGGGTACGGTGTCCACTTCCACCCACATGATAGGTATTAGGTCCACTACCACCCACAAGATGGGTATGGGGGTCCAATACCACCCACAAGATGGGTATGGGGTCTACTACCACCGGCATGATGGGTATAGAGCCCACTAACACCCATAGAATGGGTATGGGGTCCTCTACCACCCACAAGACGGATATAGGGTCCACTACCGCTCCAAAATTGGTATGGGGGTTCACTACCGCCCACAAGATCGGTATGGGGTCCACTTCCACCCCACGAGATAGGTATTGGGGCCACGACCACGTACAATATGGGTATGGGGTCCACTACCACTCACATGATTGGTGTGGGGTCCACTTCCACCCACAAGATAGGTATTGGGTCCACGACCACGTACAAGATGGGTATGGGGTCCACTACCACTCACATGATTGGTGTGGGGTCCACTACCGCCCACAAGATGGGTATTGGGTCCACGCCCACCCACAAAATGGGTATGGGGTTCCACTTCCACCTACAAGATGGGTATGGGGTCGAATACCACGCACACGATGGGTATCGGATCCACTACCACCCACACGATGGGTATGGGGTCCACTACCACGTACTAGATGAGTATGGGGTCAACTACCATCCACATGATGGGTATGGGGTCCACTTCCACCCACAAGACGGGTATGGGGTCCACTACCACCCACAGGATGGGTTTAGGGTCCACTACCAATCACAGTATAGGTATGGAGTCCTCTTCCACCCACAAAATGGGTATTCGGTCGACTACCACTCACAGGACGGGTATGGGGTCCAATACCACCCACTAGAAGGAGGGTGGGGCTCACTATCACCCACAAGATGGGTATAGTGTCCACTATGAACTACAGGATGGGTATTGGGTCCACTACCACCAACAAGATGAGTATGGGGTCCACTACTACCAACAAGATGGGTATGGGGTCCACTACCATCCACAAGATGGGTATGGGGGCCCACTACCATCGACAAGATGGGTATGGGGTCCACTACCATCCACAAGATGGGTATGGGGTCCGCTTCCACCCACATGATGGGTATGGGATCCACAACTACCCCAAAGATACGTATGGGGTCCAGTACCATCCACAAGATGGGTATGGGGTCCACTTCCACTTACATGATAGATGTAGGGGTCCACTACCTTCCACAATATGGGTATGGGGTCCACTTCCACATACAAGATAGGTATGGGGTCCGCTACCACCCACAAGATGGGTATGGAGTCCTCTACCACCCACAAGATGGGTATCGGGTCCAATTCCACCTACAAGATGGGTATGGGGTCCACTACCACCGACATGATGGGTATAGGGCCCACTAACACCTATTGGATGGGTAAGGGGTCCACTACCACCAACAAGATTGGTATGGGGGTTAACAACCACCCACAAGATGGGTATGGGGTCCACTACCACCTCAAGATGGGTTTAGGGTCCACTACCGCCACTCAAGATGGTTATGGGGTCCACTATCATCCACAAATGGGTATGGGGTCTACTACCGCCTACAAGATGGGTATGGGGTCCACTACCACACACACGATGGGTATCGGGTCAACTGCCACCCACAGGATGGGTATGGGGTCCACTACCACCCGCAGGATGAGAATGGGGTCCATTACCACCCACAGGATAAGTATAGGGTCCACTTCTATCCATAGAATGGGTATGGGGTCCACTACCACCCACAGGTTGAGTATGGGGTGCACTACCACCAGCAAGATGGGTATGGGGTCCATTAACACATACAAGATGGGTATGGGGTTCACTACCCCCACAGGATGGGTATAGGGTCCACTACCAACCACAGGATGGGTATGGGTCCAATACCACCCACAAGATGAGTATGGGGTCCACTACCTCCCACATGATGGGTATGGGATCCACTTCCACCCACAACATGGGTATCGGGTCCACTACCACCCACTGGATGGGTATGAAGTCCACTACCACCCACAAAATGGGTATGGGGTCCACTTCCACCCACAAGATGGGTATGGGGTCCACTACCACCCACAAGATGGGTATGGGGTCCACTTCGTCCGACATGATGGGTATAGGGCCCACTAACACCCATAGGATGGGTAAGGGGTCCACTACCACCTACAAGATTGGTATGGGGGTTCACTACCACCTACAAGATGGGTATGGGATCCACTACTACACACTCGATGGGTATCGGATCAACTTCCACCCACATGATGGGTATGGGGTCCACAACTACCCAAAAGATAAGTATAGGGTCCAGAACACTCCACAAGATGGGTATGGGATCCACTTCCACTCACCTGATAGATGTAGGGGTCCACTACCTCCCACAAAATGGGTACGGTGTCCACTTCCACCCACATGATAGGTATTAGGTCCACTACCACCCACAAGATTGGTATGGGGGTCCAATACCACCCACAAGATGGGTATGGGGTCTACTACCACCGACATGATGGGTATAGAGCCCACTAACACCCATAGGATGGGTATGGGGTCCTCTACCACCCACATGACGGGTATAGGGTCCACTACCGCTCACCAAATGGGTATGGGGGTTCACTACCGCCCACAAGATCGGTATGGGGTCCACTTCCACCCACGAGATAGGTATTGGGTCCACGACTACGTACAAGATGGGTATGGGGTCCACTACCACTCACATGATGGTGTGGGGTCCACTTCCACCCACAAGATAGGTATTGGGTCCACGACCACGTACAAGATGGGTATGGGGTCCACTACCACTCACATGATTGGTGTGGGGTCCACTACCGCCCACAAGAAGGGTATTGGGTCCACGCCCACCCACAAAATGGGTATGGGGTTCCACTTCCACCTAAAAGATGGGAATGGGGTCGAATACCACGCACACGATGGGTATCGGATCCACTACCACCCACACGATGGGTATGGGGTCCACTACCACGTACTAGATGAGTATGGGGTCACCTACCACCCACATGATGGGTATGGGGTCCACTTCCACCCACAAGACGGGTATGGTGTCCACTACAACCCACAGGATGGGTTTAGGGTCCACTACAAATCACAGTATAGGTATGGAGTCCTCTTCCACCCACAAAATGGGTATTCGGTCAACTACCACTTACAGGACGGGTATGGGGTCCAATACCACCCACTAGAAGGAGGGTGGGGCTCACTATCACCCACAAGATGGGTATAGGGTCCACTATGAACTACATGATGGGTATTGGGTTCACTACCACCAACAAGATGAGTATGGGGTCCACTACTACCAACAAGATGGGTATGGGGTCCACTACCATCCACAAGATGGGTATGGGGCCCACTACCATCGACAAGATGGGTATGGGGTCCACTACCATCCACAAGATGGGTATGGGGTCCGCTTCCACCCACATGATGGGTATGGGGTCCACAACTACCCCAAAGATACGTATGGGGTCCAGTACCATCCACAAGATGGGTATGGGGTCCACTTCCACTTACATGATAGATGTAGGGGTCCACTACCTTCCACAATATGGGTATGGGGTCCACTTCCACATACAAGATAGGTATGGGGTCCGCTACCACCCACAAGATGGGTATGGAGTCGTCTACCACCCACAAGATGGGTCTCGGGTCCAATTCCACCTACAAGATGGGTATGGGGTCCACTACAACCGATATGATGGGTATAGGGCCCACTAACACCTATTGGATGGGTAAGGGGTCCACTACCACCAACAAGATTGGTATGGGGGTCCACTACCACCCACAAGATGGGTATGGGGTCCACTACCACCTCAAGATGGGTTTAGGGTCCACTACCGCCACTCAAGATGGTTATGGGGTCCACTATCATCCACAAATGGGTATGGGGTCTACTACCGCCTACAAGATGGGTATGGGGTCCACTACAACCGACATGATGGGTATAGGGCCCACTAACACCTATTGGATGGGTAAGGGGTCCACTACCACCAACAAGATTGGTATGGGGGTCCACTACCACCCACAAGATGGGTATGGGGTCCACTACCACCTCAAGATGGGTTTAGGGTCCACTACCGCCACTCAAGATGGTTATGGGGTCCACTATCATCCACAAATGGGTATGGGATCTACTACCGCCTACAAGATGGGTATGGGGTCCACTAGTGCCTACAAGAAGGGTATGGGATCCACTACCACACACACGATGGGTATTGGGTCAACTGCCACCCACAGGATGGGTATGGGGTCCACTACCACCCGCAGGATGAGAATGGGGTCCATTACCACCCACAGGATACGTATAGGGTCCACTTCTATCCATAGAATGGGTATGGGGTCCACTACCACCCACAGGTTGAGTATGGGGTCCACTACCATCCACAAAATGGGTATGGGGTCCACTACCATCCACAAGATGGGTATGGGGTCCGCTTCCACCCACATGATGGGTATGGGGTCCACAACTACCCCAAAGATACGTATGGGGTCCAGTACCATCCACAAGATGGGTATGGGGTCCACTTCCACTTACATGATAGATGTAGGGGTCCACTACCTTCCACAATATGGGTATGGGGTCCACTTCCACATACAAGATAGGTATGGGGTCCGCTACCACCCACAAGATGGGTATGGAGTCGTCTACCACCCACAAGATGGGTCTCGGGTCCAATTCCACCTACAAGATGGGTATGGGGTCCACTACAACCGATATGATGGGTATAGGGCCCACTAACACCTATTGGATGGGTAAGGGGTCCACTACCACCAACAAGATTGGTATGGGGGTCCACTACCACCCACAAGATGGGTATGGGGTCCACTACCACCTCAAGATGGGTTTAGGGTCCACTACCGCCACTCAAGATGGTTATGGGGTCCACTATCATCCACAAATGGGTATGGGGTCTACTACCGCCTACAAGATGGGTATGGGGTCCACTACAACCGACATGATGGGTATAGGGCCCACTAACACCTATTGGATGGGTAAGGGGTCCACTACCACCAACAAGATTGGTATGGGGGTCCACTACCACCCACAAGATGGGTATGGGGTCCACTACCACCTCAAGAT
This sequence comes from Procambarus clarkii, assembly GCF_040958095.1. Taxonomy (NCBI): domain Eukaryota; kingdom Metazoa; phylum Arthropoda; class Malacostraca; order Decapoda; family Cambaridae; genus Procambarus; species Procambarus clarkii. Next base: position 34,889,638 of record NC_091196.1, on the reverse strand, counting down.
GGGTTTAGGGTCCACTACCGCCACTCAAGATGGTTATGGGGTCCACTATCATCCACAAATGGGTATGGGATCTACTACCGCCTACAAGATGGGTATGGGGTCCACTAGTGCCTACAAGAAGGGTATGGGATCCACTACCACACACACGATGGGTATTGGGTCAACTGCCACCCACAGGATGGGTATGGGGTCCACTACCACCCGCAGGATGAGAATGGGGTCCATTACCACCCACAGGATACGTATAGGGTCCACTTCTATCCATAGAATGGGTATGGGGTCCACTACCACCCACAGGTTGAGTATGGGGTGCGCTACCACCAGCAAGATGGGTATGGGGTCCATTAACACCTACAAGATGGGTATGGGGTTCACTACCCCCACAGGATGGGTATAGGGTCCACTACCAACCACAGGATGGGTATGGGTCCAATACCACCCACACGTTGAGTATGGGGTCCACTACCATCCACAAAATGGGTATGGGGCCCACTGCCACCCATAAAATGGGTATGGGGTCTACTACCACCCAAAAGATGGGTATGGGGTCCACTATTACCCACAAGATTAGTATGGGGTTCACTACCACCCACAAGATGGGCATGGGGTCCACTACGGCCCAAAAGATGGGTATAGGGTCCACTACCGCCTACAAAATGCGTATGGGGTTCACTAGCACCCCACAAGATGGGTATGGGGTCCACTACCACCCACAAGAAGGGTATGGGGTCCACTACACACCGCAGAATGGGTATAGGGTCCACTACCCACCCACAGGATGAGTATGGAGGTCCACTACCATCAACAAGATAGGTATGGGTTTCACTAGCACCTACAAGATGCGTATTGGGTCCACTACCACCCACAAGAAATATGGGGTCCACTACCACCAACATTGAGGGTATGGGGTCCACTAGCGCCTACAAGATGGGTATGGGGTCCACTACCACACACACGATGGGTATCGGGTCTACTACCACCCACTGCATGGGTATGGGGTCCACTACCACCCACAAGATGGGTATGGGGTACACTGCCACCCACAAGATGAGTATGGGGTCCACTACCTCCCACATGATGGGTATGGGATCCACTTCCACCCACAACATGGGTATCGGGTCCACTACCACCCACTGGATGGGTATGAAGTCCACTACCACCCACAAAATGGGTATGGGGTCCACTTCCACCCACAAGATGGGTATGGGGTCCACTACCACCCACAAGATGGGTATGGGGTCCACTTCGTCCGACATGATGGGTATAGGGCCCACTAACACCCATAGGATGGGTAAGGGGTCCACTACCACCTACAAGATTGGTATGGGGGTTCACTACCACCTACAAGATGGGTATGGGATCCACTACTACACACTCGATGGGTATTGAATCAACTTCCACCCACATGATGGGTATGGGGTCCACAACTACCCAAAAGATAAGTATAAGGTCCAGAACACTCCACAAGATGGGTATGGGATCCACTTCCACTCACCTGATAGATGTAGGGGTCCACTACCTCCCACAAAATGGGTACGGTGTCCACTTCCACCCACATGATAGGTATTAGGTCCACAACCACCCACAAGATTGGTATGGGGGTCCAATACCACCCACAAGATTAGTATGGGGTCTACTACCACCGACATGATGGGTATAGAGCCCACTAACACCCATAGGATGGGTATGGGGTCCTCTACCACCCACAAGACGGGTATAGGGTCCACTACCGCTCACAAAATGGGTATGGGGTCCACTTCCACCCACGAGATAGGTATTGGGTCCACGACCTCGTACAAGATGGGTATGGGGTCCACTACCACTCACATGATTGGTGTGGGGTCCACTTCCACCCACAAGATAGGTATTGGGTCCACGACCACGTACAAGATGGGTATGGGGTCCACTACCACTCACATGATTGGTGTGGGATCCACTACCGCCCACAAGAAGGGTATTGGGTCCACGCCCACCCACAAAATGGGTATGGGGTTCCACTTCCACCTACAAGATGGGAATGGGGTCGAATACCACGCACACGATGGGTATCGAATCCACTACCACCCACACGATAAGTATGGGGTCCACTACCACGTACTAGATGAGTATGGGGTCAACTACCACCCACATGATGGGTAGGGGGTCCACTTCCACCCACAAGACGGGTATGGGGTCCACTACCACCCACAGGATGGGTTTAGGGTCCACTACCAATCACAGTATAGGTATGGAGTCCTCTTCCACCCACAAAATGGGTATTCGGTCAACTACCACTCACAGGGCGGGTATGGGGTCCAATACCACCCACTAGAAGGAGGGTGGGGCTCACTATCACCCACAAGATGGGTATAGGGTCCACTATGAAATACAGGATGGGTATTGGGTTCACTACCACCAACAAGATGAGTATGGGGTCCACTACTACCAACAAGATGGGTATGGGGTCCACTACCATCCACAAGATGGGTATGGGGCCCACTACCATCGACAAGATGGGTATGGGGTCCACTACCATCCACAAGATGGGTATGGGGTCCGCTTCCACCCACATGATGGGTATAGGGTCCACAACTACCCCAAAGATACATATGGGGTCCAGTACCATCCACAAGATGGGTATGGGGTCCACTTCCACTTACATGATATATGTAGGGGTCCACTACCTTCCACAATATGGGTATGGGGTCCACTTCCACATACAAGATAGGTATTGGGTCCGCTACCACCCACAAGATGGGTATGGAGTCGTCTACCACCCACAAGGTGGGTCTCGGGTCCAATTCCACCTACAAGATGGGTATGGGGTCCACTAAAACCGACATGATGGGTATAGGGCCCACTAACACCTATTGGATGGATAAGGGGTCCACTACCACCAACAAGATTGGTATGGGGGTCCACTACCACCCACAAGATGGGTATGGGGTCCACTACCACCTCAAGATGGGTTTAGGGTCCACTACCGCCACTCAAGATGGTTATGGGGTCCACTATCATCCACAAATGGGTATGGGATCTACTACCGCCTACAATATGGGTATGGGGTCCACTAGTGCCTACAAGAAGGGTATGGGATCCACTACCACACACACGATGGGTATCGGGTCAACTGCCACCCACAGGATGGGTATGGGGTCCACTACCACCCGCAGGATGAGAATGGGGTCCATTACCACCCACAGGATAAGTATAGGGTCCACTTCTATCCATAGAATGGGTATGGGGTCCACTACCACCCACAGGTTGAGTATGGGGTGCGCTACCACCAGAAAGATGGGTATGGGGTCCATTAACACCTACAAGATGGGTATGGGGTTCACTACCCCCACAGGATGGGTATAGGGTCCACTACCAACCACAGGATGGGTATGGGTCCAATACCACCCACACGTTGAGTATGGGGTCCACTACCATCCACAAAATGGGTATGGGGCCCACTGCCACCCATAAAATGGGTATGGGGTCTACTACCACCCAAAAGATGGGTATGGGGTCCACTACCACCCACAATATTAGTATGGGGTTCACTACCACCCACAAGATGGGCATGGGGTCCACTACGGCCCAAAAGATGGGTATAGGGTCCACTACCGCCTACAAAATGCGTATGGGGTTCACTAGCACCCCACAAGATGGGTATGGGGTCCACTACCACCCACAAGAAGGGTATGGGGTCCACTACACACCGCAGAATGGGTATAGGGTCCACTACCCACCCACAGGATGAGTATGGAGGTCCACTACCATCAACAAGATAGGTATGGGTTTCACTAGCACCTACAAGATGCGTATTGGGTCCACTACCACCCAAAAGAAGGGTATGGGGTCCACTACCACCAACATTGAGGGTATGGGGTCCACTAGCGCCTACAAGATGGGTATGGGGTCCACTACCACACACACGATGGGTATCGGGTCCACTACCACCCACTGCATGGGTATGGGGTCCACTACCACCCACAAGATGGGTATGGGGTCCACTGCCACCCACAAGATGAGTATGGGGTCCACTACCTCCCACATGATGGGTATGGGATCCACTTCCACCCACAACATGGGTATCGGGTCCACTACCACCCACTGGATGGGTATGAGGTCGACTACCACCCACAAGATGGGTATGGGGTCCACTTCCACCCACAAGATGGGTATGGGGTCCACTACCACCCACAAGATGGGTATGGGGTCCACTTCGTCCGACATGATGGGTATAGGGCCCATTACCATCCATAGGATGGGTAAGGGGTCCACTACCACCTACAAGATTGGTATGGGGGTTCACTACCACCTACAAGATGGGTATGGGATCCACTACTACACACTCGATGGGTATCGGATCAACTTCCACCCACATGATGGGTATGGGGTCCACAACTACCCAAAAGATAAGTATAGGGTCCAGAACACTCCACAAGATGGGTATGGGATCCACTTCCACTCACCTGATAGATGTAGGGGTCCACTACCTCCCACAAAATGGGTACGGTGTCCACTTCCACCCACATAATAGGTATTAGGTCCACTACCACCCACAAGATTGGTATGGGGGTCCAATACCACCCACAAGATGGGTATGGGGTCTACTACCACCGACATGATGGGTATAGAGCCCACTAACACCCATAGGATGGGTATGGGGTCCTCTACCACCCACAAGACGGGTATAGGGTCCACTACCGCTCACAAAATGGGTATGGGGGTTCACTACCGCCCACAAGATCGGTATGGGGTCCACTTCCACCCACGAGATAGGTATTGGGTCCACGACCACGTACAAGATGGGTATGGGGTCCACTACCACTCACATGATTGGTGTGGGGTCCACTTCCACCCACAAGATAGGTATTGGGTCCACGACCACGTACATGATGGTATGGGGTCCACTACCACTCACATGATTGGTGTGGGGTCCAATACCGCCCACATGATGGGTATTGGGTCCACGCCCACCCACAAAATGGGTATGGGGTTCCACTTCCTCCTACAAGATGGGTATGGGGTCGAATACCACGCACACGATGGGTATCGGATCCACTACCACCCACACGATGGGTATGGGGTCCACTACCACGTACTAGATGAGTATGGGGTCAACTACCACCCACATGATGGGTAGGGGGTCCACTTCCACCCACAAGACGGGTATGGGGTCCACTACCACCCACAGGATGGGTTTAGGGTCCACTACCAATCACAGTATAGGTATGGAGTCCTCTTCCACCCACAAAATGGGTATTCGGTCAACTACCACTTACAGGACGGGTATGGGGTCCAATACCACCCACTAGAAGGAGGGTGGGGCTCACTATCACCCACAAGATGGGTATAGGGTCCACTATGAACTACAGGATGGGTATTGGGTCCACTACCACCAACAAGATGAGTATGGGGTCCACTACTACCAACAAGATGGGTATGGGGTCCACTACCATCCACAAGATGGGTATGGGGCCCACTACCATCGACAAGATGGGTATGGGGTCCACTACCATCCACAAGATCGGTATGGGGTCCGCTTCCACCCATATGATGGGTATGGGGTCCACAACTACCCCAAAGATACGTATGGGGGTCCAGTACCATCTACAAGATGGGTATGGGGTCCACTTCCACTTACATGATAGATGTAGGGGTCCACTACCTTCCACAATATGGGTATGAGGTCCACTTCCACATACAAGATAGGTATGGGGTCCGCTACCACCCACAAGATGGGTATGGAGTCCTCTACTACCCACAAGATGGGTCTCGGGTCCAATTCCACCTACAAGATGGGTATGGGGTCCACTACCACCGACATGATGGGTATAGGGCCCACTAACACCTATTGGATGGGTAAGGGGTCCACTACCACCAACAAGATTGGTATGGGGGTCCACTACCACCCACAAGATGGGTATGGGGTATACTACCACCTCAAGATGGGTTTAGGGTCCACTACCGCCACTCAAGATGGTTATGGGGTCCACTATCATCCACAAATGGGTATGGGGTCTACTACCGCCTACAAGAAGGGTATGGGATCCACTACCACACACACGATGGGTATCGGGTCAACTGCCACCCACAGGATGGGTATGGGGTCCACTACCACCCGCAGGATGAGAATGGGGTCCATTACCACCCACAGGATAAGTATAGGGTCCCCTTCTATCCATAGAATGGGTATGGGGTCCACTACCACCCACAGGTTGAGTATGGGGTGCACTACCACCAGCAAGATGGGTATAGGGTCCATTAACACCTACAAGATGGGTATGGGGTTCACTACCCCCACAGGATGGGTGTAGGGTCCACTACCAACCACAGGATGGGTATGGGTCCAATACTACCCACAGGTTGAGTATGGGGTCCACTACCATCCACAAAATGGGTATGGGGCCCACTGCCACCCAAAAACTGGGTATGGGGTCTACTACCACCCAAATGATGGGTATGGGGTCCACTACCACCCACAAGAAGGGTATGGGGTCCACTTCCCACCCACAGGATGAGTATGGAGGTCCACTACAATCAACAAGATAGGTATGGGTTTCACTAGCACCTACAAGATGCGTATTGGGTCCACTACCACCCACAAGAAGGGTATGGGGTCCACTACCACCAACATTGAGGGTATGGGGTCCACTAGCGCCTACAAGATGGGTATGGGGTCCACTACCACACACACGATGGGTATCGGGTCCACTACCACCCACTGCATGGGTATGGGGTCCACTACCACCCACAAGATGGGTATGGGGTCCATTGCCACCCACAAGATGAGTATGGGGTCCACTACCTCCCTCATGATGGGTATGGGATCCACTTCCACCCACAACATGGGTATCGGGTCCACTACCACCCACTGGATGGGTATGGGGTCCACTACCACCCACAAGATGGGTATGACGTCCACTTCCGCCCACAAGATGGGTATGGGGTCCACTACCACCCACAAGATGGGTATGGGGTCCACTTCGTCCGACATGATGGGTATAGAGCCCACTAACACCCATAGGATGGGTAAGGGGTCCACTACCACCTACAAGATTGGTATGGGGGTTCACTACCACCTACAAGATGGGTATGGAATCCACTACTACACACTCGATGGGAATCGGATCAACTTCCACCCACATCATGGGTATGGGGTCCACTACCACCCAAAGGATGAGTATGGGGTCCACTACCACTCACAGGATGGGTATAGGGTCCACTTTCACCCACAGGATGGGTATGGGGTCCACTACCACCCACAGGTTGATTATGGTGTCAACTACCACCCACAGGATGGGTATGGGGTCCACTATCACCTACAAGATGGGTATGGGGTTCACTACCCCCTAAAGGATGGGTATAGGGTCCACTACCAACTACTGGATGGGTATGGGTCCACTACCACCCACAAAATGAGTATGGGGCACACTGCCACCCACAAAATAGGTATGGGGTCTACTACCACCCACAAAATGGGTATGGGGTCCACTAAGCCCGAAAAGATGGGAATAGGGTCCACTACCGCCAACAAGATGGGTATGGGGTCCACTACCATCCACAAAATGGGTATGGGGTCTACTACCTCCCACACGATGGGTATGGGGTTCACTACTACACACAGGATGGGTATCCAGTATAATACCACCCACAGGATGGGTATGGGGTCTACTACCACCCACAGAATGGGTATCGGGTTCACTACCACCCACTGGATGGGTATGGGGTCCACTACCATCCACAAGATGGATACGGGGTCCACTACCACCCACAAGATGAGTATGGGGTCCACTACCTTCCACATAATGGGTATGTGGTCCACTTCTACCGACAAGATGGGTATGGGGTCCACTACCACCCACAAGATGGGTATGAGGTCCACTTCCACCGATATGATGGGTATAGGGCCCCCTAACACCCATAGAATGGGTAAGGGGTCCACTACCACCTACAAGATTGGTATGTGGGTTCACTACCACCCACAAGATGGGTATTGGGTCCACTACCACTCACAAGATGGGTATAGGGTCCACTACCGCCCACAAGATGGGCATGGGGTCCACTACCATCTACAAATGGGTATGGTGTCCTCTACCGCCTACAAGATAGGTATGGGGTCCACTACTACGCACTCGATGGGTATCGGATCAACTTCCACCCACATGCTGGGTATGGGGTCCACTACCACCCAAAGGATGAGTATGGGGTCCACTACCACCCATAGGATGGGTGTAGTGTCCACTTTCACCCACATGATGGGTATGGGGTCTACTACCACCCACAGAATGGGTATCGGGTCCACTACCACCCACTGGATGAGTATGGGATCCACTACCACCAACATGCTGGGTATTTGATCCACTACCAACTACAAGATAGGTATGAGGTCTACTACCACACACACGATGGGTACTGCGTCCACTACCACTCACAGGATGAGTATGGGGTCCAGTACCACCAACAAGATGGGTATGGGGTCCACTACCTCCCACGAGATGGGTATGGGGTGCACTTCCCCCCACAAGATGGGCATGGGGTCCACTGCCACCCCACAAGATGGGCATGAGGTCCGTTACCACCCACAAGATAGGTATGGGGTCCATCTCCACCCACAAGGTAGGTATGGGGTCCACTACCACCCACAAAATAGGTATGGGGTCCACTTCCACCCACAAGAAGGGTATGGGGTTCAGTACCACCCTCAAGATGGTTATGGGGTCCACTACCACCCACAAGATGGGTATGGGGTCCACTACCATCCACAAGATGGGTATTAGGTCCACTATCTCCCACAAGATGGCTATGGGGTCCACTTCCACCAGCAAGATAGGTATGGGGTCCACTACCACCCACAAGATGGGTATGGGGTCCATTACCACCCACAAGATTGGTATGGGGTCCACTACCGCTCACAAAATGAGTATGGGGGTTCACTACCGCCCACAAGATCGGTATGGGGTCCACTTCCACCCACAAGATGGGTATGGGGTCTACTACCACCCACATGATGGGTATAGGGCACACTAAAACCCATAGAATGGGTAAGGAGTTAACTACCACCCACAACTTTGATTGGGATCCACTACCACCTACAAGATGGGTATTGGGTCCACAACCACCCACAAGATGGGTATGGGGTTCCACTACCGCCCACAAGATGGGTATGGGGTCCATTACCATCCACAAGTTGGAAATGGGGTCCACTTCCTTCTACAAGATGGGCATGGGGTTCACCTGCACCCCACAAAATTGGTATGGGGTCGAATACCACACACCGGAGGGGTATCTGGTCCACTGCCACCCACACGATGAGTATGGGGTCCAAACCACCAACAAGATGAGTATGGGGTCCACTAGCTCCAACAAGATGGGTCTAGGGTCCACTACTACACACACGATTAATATTTGATCCACTACCACCCACACGATGGGTATGGGGTCCACTACCACGTACAAGATGAGTATGGGGTCAACTACCACCCACATGATGGGTATGGGGTCCACTTCCACCCACAAGACAGGTATCGGGTCCACTACCACCCACAGGATGGGTATAGGATCCACTACCAACCACATTATGGGTATTGAGGCCACTTCCACCCACAAGATGGGTATTGGGTCAACTACCACCCACAGGATGGGTATGGCATCCAATACCATCCACAAGAAGGGTATGGGGTCCACTACCTCCCACAGGATGGGTATAGGGTCCACTTCGAACTACAGGATGGGTATGGGGTCCAATACCACCCACAAGAAGGGTATGAGGTTCACTACCACCCGCAGGATGGGTATAGGGTTCACTACGAACTACAGGATGGGTATGGGGTCCACTACTACCAACAAGATGGGCATGGAGTCCACTACCATCCACAAGATTGGTATGGGGTCCACTACCACCCACAAGATGGGTATGGGGTCCACTTCCACCCACATGATGGGTATGGGGTCGACAGCTACCCAAAAGATAGGAATGGGGTCCAGTACCATCCACAAGATGGGTATGGGGTCCACTTCCACCCACAAGATAGGTATGGGGTCCGCTGCCACCCACAAGATGGGTATCGGGTCCACTTCCACCCACAAGATGGGTATGGGGTTCACTACCACCGACACGATGGGCATAGGGCCCACTAACACCCATAGGAAGGGTAAGGGGTCCACTACCACCAGCAAGATTGGTATGGGGGTCCACTACCACCCACAAGATAGGTATGGGGTCCACTACTACATCAAGATGGGTTTAGGGTCCACTAACGCCACACAAGATGGATATGGGGGTCTACTACCGCCCAAAAGTTGGGTATGGGGTCCACTAGCACCTACAAAATGGGTATGGGATCCACTACCACACATATGATGGGTATCGAGTCATCTACCACCCACAGGATGGGTATGGGGGTCCACTACCACCCACTGGATGAGAATGGGGTCCACTACCTCCCACAGGATGAGTATAGGGTCAACTTCTATCCACAGGATGGGTATGAGGTCCACTACCACCCAAAGGTTGAGTATGGGGTCCACTTCCACGATCAAGATGGGAATGGGGTCCACTATCACCTACAAGGTGGGTATGGGGTTCCCTACCAATCACTGGATGGGTATAGGGTCCGCTACCAACCACAGGTTGGGTTTGGGTCCACTACCACCCACAGGATGAGTATGGGGTCCACTACCATCTACAAAATGGGTATGGGGTCCACTACCACCCACAAGATTAGTATGGGGTCCACTACCTCCCACAAGATGGGCATGGGGTCCACTACTGCCCAAAAGATGGGTATAGGGTCCACTATCGCCAACAAAATGAGTATGGGGCCCACTGCCACCAACAAAATAGGTTTGGGGTCTACTACCACCCACAAAATGGGTATGGGGTCCACTAAGCCCCAAAAGATGGGAATAGGGTCCACTACCGCCAACAAGATGGGGTATGGGGTCCACTACCATCCAAAAAATGGGTATGGGGTCTATTACCACCCACACGATGGGTATGGGGTTCACTACTACACACAGGAGGGGAATCCAGTAAAATACCACCCACAGGATGGGTATGGGGTCTACTACCACCCACAGAATGGGTATCGGGTTCACTACCACCCACTGGATGGGTATGGGGTCGACTACCATCCACAAGATGGATATGGGGTCCACTACCACCCACAAGATGAGTATGGGGTCCACTACCTTCCACATAATGGGTATGGGGTCCACTTCTACCGACAAGATGGGTATGGGGTCCACTACCACCCACAAGATGGGTATGGGGTCCACTTCCACCGAAATGATGGGTATAGGGCCCACTAACACCCATAGGATGGGTAAGGGGTCCACTACCACCTACAAGATTTTTATGTGGGTTCACTACCACCCACAAGATGGGTATTGGGTCCACTACCACTCACAAGATTGGTATAGGGTCCACTACCGCCCACAAGATGGGCATGGGGTCCACTACCATCTACAAATGGGTATTGGGTCCTCTACCGCCTACAAGATAGGTATGGGGTTCACTAGCACCTACAAGACGGGTATGGGATCCACTACTACGCACTCGATGGGTATCGGATCAACTTCCACCCACATGCTGGGTGTGGGGTCCAACACCACCCAATGGATGAGTATGGGGTCCACTACCACCCACAGGATGGGTGTAGTGTCCACTTTCACCCACAGGATGGGTATGGGGTCTACTACCACCCACAGAATGGGTATCGGGTCCACTACCACCCACTGGATGAGTATGGGGTCCACTACCACCAACATGCTGGGTATTTGGTCCACTAGCAACTACAAGATAGGTATGAGGTCCAATACCACACACACGATGGGCATTGCGTCCACTACCACTCACAGGATGAGTATAGGGTCCAGTACCACCAACAAGATGGGTATGGGGTCCACTACCTCCCACGAGATGGGTATGGGGTGCACTTCCCCCCACAAGATGGGCATGAGTCCACTGCCACCCCACAAGATGGGCATGAGGTCCGTTACCACCCACAAGATAGGTATGGGGTTCACCTCCACCCACAAGTCAGGTATGAGGTCCACTACCACCCACAAAATAGGTATGGGGGTCCACTTCCACCCACAAGAAGGGTATGAGGTTCAGTACCACCCTCAAGATGGGTATGGGTCCACTACCACTGAACAAGATGGGTATGGGGTCCACTACCATCCACAAGATGGGTATTAGATCCACTATCTCCCACAAGATGGCTATGGGGTCCACTTCCACCACCAAGATAAGTATGGGGTCCACTACCACCCACAAGATGGGTATGGGGTCCACTTCCACCCACATGATAGGTATGGGGGTCCACTACCACCCACTAGATGGGTATCGAGTCCACTTCCACACACAAGATGGGTATGGGGTCAACTACCACCGACTTGATGGATATAGGGCCCACTAACACCCATAGGATGGGTAAGGGGTCCACTACCTCCCACAAGATTGGTATGGGGTCCAATAACACTCTCAAGATGGGTATGGAGACCTATACTAAACACAAGATGGGTATAGGGTCCACTACCACCCACAATTTTGTTTGGGGTCCACTACCTCCCACATGATTAGTATGGGGTCCACCTAGACCCACATGATAGGTATGGGGTCTACTACTACCCACAAAATAGGTATGGGGTCCACTACCACCCACAAAATAGGTATGGGGTCCACTTCCACCCACAAGAAGGGTATGGGGTTCAGTACCACCCTCAAGATGGGTATGGGGTCCACTACCACCCACAAGATGGGTATGGGGTCTACTACCATCCACAAGATGGGTATTAGGTCCACTATCTCCCACAAGATGGCTATGGGGTCCACTTCCACCAACAAGATACGTATGGGGTCCACTACCACCCACAAAATGGGTATGGGGTCCACTACCACCCACAAGATTGGTATGGGGTCCACTACCGCTCACAAAATGAGTATGGGGGTTCACTACCGCCCACAAGATCGGTATGTGGTCCACTTCCACCCACAAGATGGGTATGGGGTCTACTACCACCCACATGATGGGAATAGGGCACACTAAAACCCATAGAATGGGTAAGGAGTTAACTACCACCCACAACTTTGTTTGGGATCCACTACCACCCACAAGATGGGTATTGGGTCCACAACCACCCACAAGATGGGTATGGGGTTCCACTACTGCCCACAAGATGGGTATGGGGTCCATTACCATCCACAAGTTGGAAATGGGGTCCACTTCCGTCTACAAGATGGGCATGGGGTTCACCTGCACCCCACAAAATTGGTATGGGGTAGAATACCACACACAGGAGGGGTATCTGGTCCACTGCCACCCACACGATGAGTATGGGGTCCAAACCACAAAGATGAGTATGGGGTCCACTAGCTCCAACAAGATGGGTCTAGGGTCCTTTACCACACACACGATGGATATTGGATCCACTACCACCCACACGATGGGTATGGGGTCCACTACCACGTACAAGATGAGTATGGGGTCAACTACCACCCACATGATGGGTATGGGGTCCACTTCCACCCACAAATTGGGTATTGGGTCAACTACCACCCACAGGATGGGTATGGCATCCAATACCACCCACAAGAAGGGTATGGGGTCCACTACCTCCCACAGGATGGGTATAGGGCCCACTTCGAACTACAGGATGGGTATGGGGTCCAATGCCACCCACAAGAAGGGTATGAGGTTCACTACCACCCGCCGGATGGGTATAGGGTTCACTACGAACTACAGGATGGGTATGGGGTCCACTACTACCAACAAGATGGGCATGGAGTCCACTACCATCCACAAGATTGGTATGGGGTCCACTACCACCCACAAGATGGGTATGGGGTCCACTTCCACCCACATGATGGGTATGGGGTCGACAACTACCCAAAAGATAGGAATGGGGTCCAGTACCATCCACAAGATGGGTATGGGGTTCACTTCCACCCACAAGATAGGTATGGGGTCCGCTGCCACCCACAAGATGGGTATCGGGTCCACTTCCACCTGTAACGGGGGGGTGGGGGAAATAGCTCTATCTTGTCCATTATTCCACCCCCCAGTTAACTAACGAGGCCGGGGGAAACAGCTCTCTCTAGTCCGTTATCCCGTCCTCAGTTAGCTAACTATTCTAGAGCACCCTCCAGAGTTCCTAAGGCAACCTCTCTGGTTCAACACCTTGTAACCTAGGTATTCGACTACCTAGGTGCTAAGACTACAAGGCGCCGTCACTTGATCAGTTACCCGAAACTCTAGAGAGAACTCTAGAATACATAATCATTGCCACAAACGTATAAGAGAAAACGAAAGGAAAGAAATGAATAGTGAAGTAATTAGTGAGGGTTTGGGGTGAGAGGTAGGGAGGTGGGAGGAGCGAGGAGGGTCATTAGTTGAAAGTGAGAGTTTAGAGAGGGGTGGAGGGAGAGGTGTAGATAGGTAGAAGGAGAAGAGTAGATAGTAGAAGTAGAAGAGTGAGTAGATAGTAGAAGTAGAGGAAGAGTAGATAGTAGAAGACGAAATGCTGCCACCATCCATTCATGATCATTACATACAAGACAAGGAATGGAACTTGTCTGTATCACAATATTCACCAAAGATGTTATCAAGAGATCATTATTAGTATGGTCCCATCTTTATCATGTACTCATTCTAAACCATGAAACCAGTAACCACAGAGGCTTTCTACCTCAACTCAAAATCTCTAGGGAACAAAATAAAGTCCATTTAAATAATAAATTCAACAATTATATTTTTCATGATAAGTATCATAACTTAAGCAATCCAATTAAAATGTTAAAGATTAATATTCAAAGTGAGTCATCCTCCAAGAATCTGAGAACACTACAACTGACTGCCCCTGATCACACAACACTTGTAAAACACGACCAAGTCACCTAAATGTTCACTCACCGAGGACTGAGTCTAAGTTGAATAGAGAGGGGGGGGGGAGTCTGCAACTTGACAGAGACTGTCTCGCCCCTACGGCCGACAGCCTCCCGGCTAGGGACGTCTTCTCTGCTCTGCTGACTGCCGTTCTTGTTAATGCTTAATCGATAGCTCTCCGAGTTTATATTGGGGAACCTAGTAACTAACTCCGCCCACAAGTAGATAGCCTGAGGCACTCTACCAAGCCACTCCTTAAACGTTGGCATGTTTGAAGGCTAACAGGCTACAATTATAAGATTAGCGGAAGCAAGGTGAAATTCTCATGATCTGACCTCAGGTCACTTGAGGTCATTAACGCTTTGAGGTGTGAGATCTCAGGCCGACAACCTGGCGCCTTTCTCAAATCCTTGTCTGTGACTCATGTACTCTATATATATTTTAAATCAACTAAGCCAAACACTTTTACAGTGTTACACACCCACAAGATGGGTATGGGGTTCACTACCACCGACATGATGGGTATAGGGCCCACTAACACCCATAGGAAGGGTAAGGGGTCCACTACCACCAGCAAGATTGGTATGGGGTCCACTACTACATCAAGATGGGTTTAGGGTCCACTACCGCCACACAAGATGGGTATGGGGGTCCACTACCGCCCACAAGTTGGGTATGGGGTCAACTATCGTCCACAAATGGGTTTGGGGTCCTATACCGCCTACAAGACGGGTATTGGGTCCACTAGCACCTACAAAATGGGTATGGGATCCACTACCACACATACGATGGGTATCGGGTCATCTACCACCCACAGGATGGGTATGGGGTCCACTACCACCCACAGGATGAGAATGGGATCCACTACCACCCACAGGATGAGTATAGGGTCCACTTCTATCCACAGGATGGGTATGAGGTCCACTACCACCCAAAGGTTGAGTATGGGGTCCACTACCACCATCAAGATGGGTATGGGGTCCACTATCACCTACAAGATGGGTATGGGGTTCCCTACCAACCACAGGATGGGTATAGGGTCCGCTACCAACCACAGGATGGGTATAGGTCCACTACCACCCACAGGATGAGTATGGGGTCCACTACCATCTACAAAATGGGTATGGGGCCTACTGCCACCAACAAAATGGGCATGGGGTCTACTGCCATCCACAAGATTAGTATGGGTTCCACTACCTCCCACAAGATGGGCATGGGGTCCACTACGGCCCAAAAGATGGGTATAGGGTCCACTATCGCCAACAAAATGGGCATGGGGTCTACTGCCACCCACAAGATTAGTATGGGGTCCACTACCTCCCACAAGATGGGCATGGGGTCCACTACGGCCCAAAAGATGAATATGGGGTCCACTACCGCCTACAAAATGCGCATGGGGTCCACTAGCACCCCACAAGATGGGTATGGGGTCCACTACATCCCACAAAAAGGGTATGGGGTCCAATACCACCCACAGGATGGGTATAGGGTCCACTACCCACCCACAGGATGAGTATGGGGGACCACTACCACCAACAAGATAGGTTTGGGTTTCACTAGCACCTACAATGTGCGTATGGGTTCACTACCACCCACAGGATGAGTATGGGGTCCACTACCACCCACAGGATGAGTTTGGGGTCCACTACCACCAACATGGTGGGTATGGGGTCCACTAGCACCTACAAGATGGGTATGGGGTCCACTACCACACACACACACGATGGGTATCGGGTCCACTACCACCCACTGGATGGATATGGGGTCCACTACCACCCACAAGATGGGTATGGGGTCCACTACCACCCACAAGATGGGTATTGGGTCCACTACCAACCAAAGGATGGGTATGGCGTCCGCTACCTCTCACAGGATGAGTATGGAGGTTCTGTACAACCAACAAGATTGGTATGGGGTCCCCTTTCTCCCACAAGATGGGTTTTTGGTCCACTACCATCGCAGAAAGATGGGACTGGGGTCCATTATCATCCACAACATAGGTATGGGGTCCTCTTCCACCCACAAGATAGGTATGAGGTCCACTTCCACCCACAAGATAGGTATGGGGTCCACTACCACCCACTAAATAGGTATGTTTTCCACTTTCTCCCACATGATGGGTATGCGGTCCACTACCACACACACGATGGGTATCGGGTCCACTACAACCCACAGGATGGGTATGGGGGTCCACTACCACCCACAGGATGGGTATAGTGTCCACTTCCACCCACAGCATTAGTATGGAGTCCACTATCCCCCACAGTTTCAGTATGGGGTCCACTACACCAACAAGATTAGTATGGGGACCACTATCACCTACACTAATGACCTTCCCAACCATGTTAAAGACAGTACCTCTCTCAACCAGTTTAAGTTAAAAACGAAGCTATACCTAATAAATTCCCTGTAACCTACCTTACCCTTCTATTGTCAACCAATGTCTGTTTTTTTTAAAGAGTGCTGTTTGTCGACATAATTGTATTTGTGCTGCTTTTTCATCTATGTTTTAATTTCTTGTTCTCATTCTACTCATTATGCTCAATTAGTATTAAGCTTGTCATTTAAGTTTATCATGCCCGAAACGCTTTGTGTAATAGTGGCTTTAGGCATTGTATGTACTAGCTATACCTATAAGTCAACCAATCCTTGTAAAAATTTATTGTATGTATGTACCTTACCTAAATAAACATTTTATTTATTTTTTTTATTTTTTTACAAGATGGGTATGGGGCTCACTATCACCCACAAAATGGGTATGGGGTCTACTACCACCCACAAGATGGGTATGGGGTCCACTGCCACCCACAAGATTAGTATGGGGTCCATTACCACCCACATGATGGGTATGGGGTCCACTACAGCCCAAAAGATGGGTTTGGGGTCCACTACCACCAACAAGTTGGGTATAGGGTCCACTACCATCCACAATATGTTATGGGGTCCACTACCGCCTACAAGATGCGTATGGGGTCCACTAGCACCCCACAAGAGGGGTATGGGGTTCACTACCACCCACAGGTTGGGTATGGGGTCCACTACCATCCACAAGATGGGAATGGGGTCCACTTCCGCCAGCAAGATGGGTATGGGGTTCACTTACACCCCACAAGATGGGTATGGGGTCGACTACTCACACAGGAGGGGTATCTTGTCCACTACCACCCAAAGGATGAGTATGGGGTCCACTACCACCCAGAGGATGAGTATGTTGTCCACTACCACCAACAAGATGGGTATGGGGTCTACTACCATCCACAAGATAGGTATGGGGCCCACTATTACCCATAAGATGGGTATGGGGTTCACTTCCACCCACAAGATAGGTATTGGGTCCACTTCCACCCACAAGATAAGTATGGGGTCCACTACCACCCACAAGATAGGTATGGGGTCCACTTCCACCCACAAGATGGGTATGGGGTCCACTACCACCGACATGATGGGTATACGGCCCACTAACATCCATAGGATGAGTAAGGGGTCCACTACCACCCACAAGATTGGTATGGGGGTTCACTACCACCCACAAGATGGGTATGGTGTCTACTACCACCCACAAGATGGGTATAGGGTCCACTTCCGCCACACAAGATGGGTATGGGGGTCCACTACCGCCCACAAGATGGGTATGGGGTCCACTACCACCCACAAGATGGGTATGGAATATCCCATGTGATGGGTCCAAGGGATATTGGGTGTTGTGTGATACACTGCAGGTCCGATCTGAGGTAGCAAGGTATACAGATGAACTGCCCCTAGTTCTTTCCCATACTTGCATTACCGAGGATCACATTTCACCCTACAGTAAGAATATTCTTACAGAAGAAAGTCGCGGTCTGTCTAAAAACAACACTAAATTAATTGCTTCTCACCTTCCTCAGAAAGATTACCTGGTTAGTCTGGACTTGTTACAGTTGCTCATGCGCATTGGATTAGAGGTAGCTAAAGTTCACGACATCTACGAATTCGAGCAGGAGACCTACCTTAAAGACTTCATTGAAACCAATGTTCGTGAACGTGCCAGTACCAAATGCGCGATAAAAAAAAAAAAAGGTTTTCAAACTCGTATCAAACTCTATATATGGAAAGAGTCTCACAGATGTATCTAAATATGGGAACAAACACTATTTGGTCACAGATCGTAGACATTTCCTGAAACATGCTCGAAACCCGTTCTTGAAGCGGAGTCTTTTGTTCAGTAAGGATCGTGTGATATATACTATCAAGCAGAAGACTCCTAGTCAACACTCCTACGTACCTGGGTTATCATATACTTCAAATTGCTAAGAGGCGTCTCTATGAGTTCTGGTATGATGTCAAACCTGCGTATGGGGATAAAGCGAGTCTGTTATATACAGACACAGCCTCTTTCATCATTAAACTTGACTGTCAGGATGTGCTTGAAGAGTTGAATAAGTCTCCTCTCTTCGACTGTATGCATTTTAGCAATTTTAATGACACACATCCATCCTATTCTAAAGCGCGAGAAGGTGAACTAGGATTGCTCAAATCTGAAATAGGCTCTAAGATTATTAACCAGTTAATTGCTCTCAGACCTAAAACATATTCGTTCACCACTCAAGATGGGGAGCACACTTGTAAGTGTAAGGGCGTACCATACCACCTACAAGAGCAACTCTCACATGACTTGTTTCAGCACACTCTTGAAACAAACACTTCAATCAGGTTTGTGTCGAGATCTATACGTAACGTGCAAGGAAAGATTTGTATATGTCGCAGTACATGCAGAGGTTTGTCGGCATTTGACGATAAGGGGCTATGGTACCCGAAAATCCGATGAAAAATGGAATATTTACGAAAAATTACGAAAAATACTACAACGTTCTGGCAACACTGTGGTCCAAACCGTTTAATGATATCTTGAAAAATAACGTAATTAGAGTCAAATTTCCCGCTGCAACTTTCGTGAATCTGGTCTTCGCGGCGTGAGTGCGCCGCGGGGTATTGTATCTTACGTTGTAGATGTCTTATTTTTCGTAATAGCGTTGAAAATAACATGTTATGCATAAAATGAATATAAACTCACACATATGGCAACAGGTTCGTGTGACAGAGAGGGTGCTGCCCCCTCAGTGACTGTGTGTCTGTCATGGAGAGAGGATGTATGCTGACGCGCTCTCACAATATCTCCCAGAACATGCTATTTTTGCTATTTGTACTGCAATATGACTTACCAAACGAACAAGAGAAAAGCATTGACAGCTAGATGCATGCGAGCTCTCCATACGAGCTGGCCGCAATGCGTAAATCACCAGTCACGAGTGACCGCAGGTAGAGTAACTTGTCGCCGCTACGCAACTCCAACTTTTACAACTAGATCTGCCTTCACAGCCTTTATTTATTATTCAATTTACATGAAACTTGCACATTATATGTAGAGTTTATGCCTCTAAAAACTCAAGTGGATTTTCTTATCTACGTAGATTTATTGATTTTATAAATAATGATACACTTCATTTTGTTGCATACGTTTTTGGGAAACTTTTAAAAATCTGTATTATTGCACTAAATACATCTGGGATAAAGATCATACTAGACAATCTTTATTATATAGTAAGGTTATAGCGAGTGTCGTAGAAATGATTTTGGTTCACAATTGTGGGCTGTGAAAGCAATTGAACATTGTTGAAAAATATTTTTTTTTTTTTTTTTTTTTTCTCCGTCTCTATTTAGGCTGAGATGCTGAAACTTGGCCTAGGTGCAGCACCTTTCACATGTATCAGAATAATAAATTATGAATACCCTACAACAACTTTAATATTCGGGGGAGATGCCCCCTAAACGCTACATTCTATGCCCTACTCAGTCTCTAGTGTACGGTCATCCTGATATTCCCAATAACAATGATGATGATGATGAGATGGATGTAGAAGTGGGTGAGGAGGTGATGGGAGGGATAGTAGAAGTGTTTATGGAGGAGGAGGATGTGGAAGTAGAGCAACCACAGAGACTCTACCCAATATTCCGCCCCTGGAGCAAACGTGATGCTGCAGCTCAGAAACTATTCAACCCTCACTAGATTTATGTTGTACAATTTAGTTAGTATTAAGATAGATGACATATATGACTAGAACTATTTATACTAAATGAATAGGATGTTTAATATTATTATTATTATTGTTTGTTAACTGTGTTAACTGTAAGAACTATGATTAGTTTTAATGCTGTTGTATATAAATTATATGAATAAACACCTGTAAATGACTAATGTTTGTTTAAATACCACCACATTTCCTTAGTTTTTAGCAGTCTTACCGAAGCATTAATCGTGGACAGTTCCTATGATATAATCCATGAGGAACATCTAGATATATTCAGAGAACCATCTCGTGTTATTATTGCTGGTTATTCAAACAGCAGAAAATCCTACTTGTGCAGTAAACTTGTAAGGAAGTATCAGCACAAGTTCTCAATAATTATATGTGGAGGAGGTTACTCTGAATTACGATCAGATCCACAAATTAAAAGGAAATTGATCGAGCATTCAACCATTATTGATCCTGTGGAAGAGCGAGTGGATAATAACTCGCATATCTTAGTAATCTATGATGACCTTTTTACAGAGTCTGCGAATTCAAAAATCGTATCAGACATGTTTACTAGGGGCCGACATTTCATGGTTTCCGTCATATTGATTACTCAAAATAATTTTTTTCCTGGGAAATATTCGAGGAATATTAGTTTAAATGCTTCTCATTTCATATTGGTTAAATCACGAGACCTCACACAAATTGAAACACTCGGACGACAAATATTTGGGAAACAGGATTCAAAGAAATTTATATTTTATTTATTTTATTTATTTTATTTATGCATATACAAGAATGTACATAAGGAATGTGAGGATACAAATATGGTAATTACAGTCTTGTAAAGCCACTAGCACGCGCAGCGTTTCGGGCAGGTCCTTAATCTAAGAAAATTTTAAGGAGGTAAATACTTGCAAAATTATAGACAAAAAATGATAACAGATTACATGGAATGAAAAAAAGATGAGAGAAAATTGTAGGTACAGTATATTAAAGCACATAGGTAGCAATATAAGATTGGTTGCAATGACAGCTTGAATGGTAGTTGACAAAAATTGGTAGTCACAATACAGCATATGGCTAGCACATAAAAGAAGACAGCAATGAACACAATGATAAGGTTGTTTGAAATTACATAAAAATTAGGAGATTGGGTAACACTAGGTACAGAGCAAATTTAAAGCTCATAGAGTTATATAAGAAAGTTATTAGCCAACCCTACGGCTATTTGCTAGTAGATCTGGGCTCGAACACTCCATCTACGATAACATTACACGGTAATATTGTTCACGAACCGCCCTATGAGATAGTTTACCAATGGTGAGCAAGAAAGATGTATTGGAACGAGTATATAACGACCCATCATCTAGCGGGGGGGCTTGGAGGGATACAGAGGTTGTATAAGGCTGCCAAATTAATTAACTCTAGTATAACTCTAGCCAATGTAAAGGACTATCTGAAAAGCTCTGACGTTGCATTATTTACAACCACATAAATTCCCTCGGCGTCGGGTATTAAGCCCTAAACCACAACTATTTCAAAGTATAGACTTGGCCGAGATGAGTATATTGGACAAACATAATGACGGAGTGAAATATTTACTCGTATGTGTAGATATTTTCTCTAGGTATGCTCAAGTAGTACCTTTATGTGCCAAGGATGGGAAAAGTACCAGTAAAGCTCTGGCTTTAATTCTAGATTCACCTCATTCTCAGGGAGTGCGCAAAATTAATTCTGATCGAGGTGGAGAATTTTATAAAGCCGCTATAAAAAAATGCTGGCAGCAAAGAAAGTTCAGTTATATAGTGTATTTTCTCGGGAGACTTAAGCTTCAATCGCTGAGTGGTTCATACGTACTTTAAAAGGTAAACTTTACACGTTTATGACGGCGCACAACACTTTAAAATACATGCAGGCTCTACCAGATATTGTGAAAACATATAATTTAACCCAACACAGAGGATTGAAGGGGAAGACACCCGAGGAGGTGCACGCGTTATCCTCGCCCAGCGAACACGCCAAACAATTTGATTTAATGTATAAAAGCCCGAGCAAATCAAAGAGAACTGTCATTCCTCGATTGAGTGTTGGTGATACAGTACGCATCACTCTATCTGATCGCATTTCCAAGTTTAAGAAAGGGTTTAAGCAACAGAACACCCGTGAGATATTTAGTTACACGTATTGATCGGAGACAACACATCCCTTTATACTTTCTAAAAGATCTGAATGGGAAGGAAATTGATGGTGGCTTCTATAAATAAGAATTAACATCCACACAGTTGAGCAATGGATCAATTTATCCGGTAAAATAAAAATTTTATATCAATTTATCCGGTAAAAAAACAGATTTAAGTACAGTGATTTTATGTATAATGCCGTTAATTATATGTATGCCAGATACTGCCTCAAACCTTTAATATTGAAAAGGTATTGGGGCAACACAAAGTCTCTGGCAAACTTCAGTATAAAGTTAGGTACGCAGGTTATGATCGATCATTCGATCAATGGATTGATGCTGCTGAGATATTACATTTATAATGAAGAAGCTCTTAGTTTATAAATACAAGGAATTGATCCAATTATTATCAAAACTTCAGTATTCCTCGAGAAAACAGTTGATTGAAAAATTGAAGAAACCACATATAAATTGTTTATCAGAAATTTATAATAACTTTAAAAAAAAATTTGCCTGTGCCTGACAAGGTCGTTAAAAAGTTTAAAAAATATAAATTGCTTATTCGGTCACTAGCCTGTAAGAGACCTTCTGTGTCAACTAAGAAACAGATATTAACCAGCAAACGAGGAGGCAGTATTTTATCCATTATTTTGCCGATTGCAGCTAGTTTAATTACACGGTTGTTCAGTAAGTAAAGTAAAATGAAAGCCTTTTATCTCGTACCGCGTAAAATAGTGGACAACCGGAAAGCTACACACAGCCCCGCTTACCCCACTGTGAAAGCTGCTGCTCAACATCTTACTGTCAAACCGCCCCTCCTCAGTTACATACCAACCCTTCCATAAAACATTTAATAGATTTGAAATTGAACGTGCGAGATCATGAATATGAAAGATCCTTGCTAAACCATTATGATGCTAGTGGAATCGTTCGCTGGGATCTAAATGGAAATATATTGGCTCCAGTATCTGGCATACATATAATTAATGACATTATACATAAAATGACTGTGCTTAAATCTGTTTTTTTACCGGATAAATTGCCCATTGCTCAACTGTTTTTCACACTAACTTCTACACCACGAGATTTGTTCCGTAATACTACGGCAAGCAGTCAAGTGTATGAGGCTCCATCTGTTAAGAGAAAGGCAACTGCAAAGATTGATCCTCACAGTAAAAGGAATGCTTCCTGGATCGTATATTACCAGGTGACTGTATATAAATGTGTATGTAATGTGTAAGTAGCTTTACTCGGCAAAAAGCAGTCTAAGGAGACAGAGCGATGGACACTCACGTGATATACGCCACCAGCGTATCAGATACGCATTTATTCCCAAATAACATCCCCGCATCGTTCCAAAATCGATTGTTTAACCAGCTAGAATTAGATCCCAGGAGGAGTTATGAAATGTGTCTACAAAAATTACTCCTCCCCACTTCCCATTACGTTATTAAGCGTGATAATCCTGAGGCCTATATACGTGTAGGCGTTACGTATGAGAAAGTGGGCGAGGGGAGATACATGCATTCTAATCATTTATTATCATCTGATATTTTAGCCGGAACTATAAAAGAAATTAATACCACGATTAATACAGAAATAGAGGCCATATTTTCAAGTAATGCTAAACTGAGTTTTTTAGGAAAGTCATTAAAACTATTTTCAGCTAAATACGGAACGCATTTTATTAAATATGATTTTTCCTCCAATCGAAACAAGTTCACTACTGTGATTAGTGAGGGAAATATTAGCTCTGCTACGGGGCATAAAAACATTAGTAGAGTTACATTATCATTTGGGACAGCTTTTGGGAAAGTGGTGGGCTTAGTTCCAGAAACTGAATATGACATATTCGCAAAACGTCAGTATGCCTCGAGTGTAGTTAACACATGTCTATTCCCGCCAATGCCTAGAGGAGGAGTTGATATTCTGTGTGTTTATTGTGATAAAATCTCTTCTACTAGATATGAGAACCAGTCTGTAAATATTTTGGATGTAATCTCCCTAAATGGAAGTGATAACAGCAACAATAAAAAACTCTATATGCGTCTTAACACCAACATGATAGACAGCGTCAGCATCACTATTAGGGATCACGATGGTAACCCAATACATTTTGATGAACGTGGATGCACCATAGCAGTCTTGCATGTACGTCCCGTTGCAGGAGGTATATAACACCAACGCTTTCCCGCCACTCCTCATTCGTCTGAAACAAGCAAAGAAATGCGTGTCCACTTTATTCCCCCCTCTGTTGAGGAATTATACATTCTGTTAACCCCTCCTAGAAGTGAGGGGACTGATGATATACGGATTTTCAACAGCAGTAGACGTTATGCGCGTGGAGGGGGAATATTTTCCTTTTTAAGCGGAATAGCGCGTCGAGCAGCGCCCTTTATCATGAGGACTCTGACCCCGGCTGCGCTTAGCTTGGGGCAGAACGTACTAGACGACATTAATAATGACAAACAAACTTTCAAACAATCTCTTAAGAAACGCGGAGTTGAAACATTGAAAGGAGTGGGGAAGCAAATGATAGGGCG